>NW_026722497.1:0-6556 GCF_029784015.1 Lycium ferocissimum | reverse complement strand
AGACCATACTTTTCTTTCTTAATTACCCCTCCATTCCAAAATAAGTGTTTTTGGGCTTTTTTTTTTGTTTAAAAAAAGTAAGGTTTAAAAAATTAATCCTTTTTTTCAAACTTACCCTTATTTATTCCCAAAGAAAAAAATAACTTTTTTTTTAACATTAATTAGGGGTAAGTTGGTAAAAATTTTCAAATTTTTTGGGAAATTTTTTTGGGTTTCTGGGCAAAAAAGAACTTATTTTGGAATAGGAGTAATAATAAAAAATTATTCCTTTTTTAAAAAAAAAAAAAAACTTTTAAAAAATTTTCTTTGGATTACTTAGTTCTTGTAATTTAAAAAGAATTTAAAAGTTATAACTTTAAAATAGTGACTATTTATTATTTTTCCTTAAAAAAATTTAAAAGAAATTTAAGAGTTTAAGCTATAAGTTAAAATTTTTTCAAATGTAACTTTATTATTTTTTTTATATTAATTAGACGAGTTGATAAAAAATCTATAGCTTTATTTTGATATTTTTTTTAGATTTAATTGATTGCTTTATAATTTTTCATATTTTATGGTATTAATTTCTTTTTTTTACTATTTTTTTAAAAATATTGTTCAAAAAAGAACTCAAATGCATTTTTGACATAAATTTTTTTATACAATTATATTTTTCATATTTTTTTTTTCCCTTATTTTTTTATACAATTATAAAAATTTTTTGTCCCTATTCATTTTTCACATTACCCCCAATTGTTTTAAGTGCTAGGGACAATAATATTTATAAAATGAGCTAATTATTTTAATAATGATGTTTTTTTTTAAAAAAAGTTGGCATAAAGGATAAACAAGAAGAACATTCTATACATGATATTATTTAAAAATTTCTATTTATTTCCCCCTAATTTTTAAGTTGAAATCTCAAAATATTTTGTTTGAATAAGCTAAGTTGTGTATTTAATAATGTGTCGTGGGGGGAAAATTATTGGTGAGAAGTTGCTATATAAAAATTTAGAAATAAAGGTTAGGTGGTCTTTTTATAGATATGGGCAAATTTGGCAAATTAATGTGATAGTTTAACAGCTTTTTTTTTACAATAATATTACAAATAATTCGAGGAGAAAATTATTCTTCTCGATAATTTTAATTTTTACCCTCTATTCCTTTTTTCTGAAACCCCAAAGGGTACAATATGGTTCCACACTACCCTCCAACGCGACAACTCATAGGTAAACAAGAATTCCACAAATTTTAAATTACAAAGCAATACCCATTATACTACAAATTAAGTCACAAAAGTTTTTTGTTTTGTTTGCGTGTTTTACTTTAATGAATAATATTTGGTGTTCATTTGAAAAAAAATGTTTAAATTGAAAATAAACAAATCGAAAATTTCGATATTTATTTGCTTTGGGGTTTTGGTTTTTATTTTAATTTTTTTTAACGAAAACATTTTTTTGATTTTTTTTTAAAAAGAAACCAAAAAAAAAATAAAAAAAAAAATTTTATCCATTTTTTATAATTATATAAATGTGATATATTAAATACTTTTAAATAATATGTATACTTTTTAAGCAAAATTTCATTTATCCTAAAAAAATTTAACTTGATATTTTGGTCCATTTCTAAAAAGAAATCCATGAATTAAAATTCATTTTTTAAAAAAATAAACATAAGTTTATAGACTTTTTTTTTGTTTTTTATAAACTTTTTAAAATTTAAAATTTATAAATGTAAGACATTTTTATAATAAACTTAATTCTATAAAAAAAGAGAAAAACAATTATTTTGGAAAAGAAAAAAAATTCCAATTTTTGGAAGATAAGAAAGAGGAAAATATACCATTAATTTTCTTAAAAATGAAAAATTGACCCAAAAAGCAAAAAAAATTTTGGGTAGTATTATATTTGATTTAATTTGATTTTAATAATTTTAAAAAAAATTATTTGATTTTTGATTTTATCCCTTTACCATAACCCCCTTTTTATGCATATTTTTAAACAAAGATGGATCAAAGTTTAATCAGGCTTGACATCCCTTAGAGGATATTGGCGTGTTTTTCTTAATTTTGCGTAATTTGTCATCATACTTGGGAACAATTATTAAGTTATCAAAATCAAAAATTTAAAACAGGTTCTTTTTATAATCTAAATATCACAAAAAGTGTAATCTTCTTAGATTCTTTAAAACAAACTTAAGAACAGATTTAAAAAACTTTGTTTTCGCTCGTTGGGCCTCGGGGGTGAAAAAGGCGACTATTTTAGAATTTACCATCTTTCGTGTCCGTCTAAGTGCTTACGTGTCCGTCTTTCGTGATAAAAGATTGAACTTTTTTCTAACGACCAAAATTTTTTCTATTTTTTAAAAAACCCAAATTTAAAAAAATTTTTTCCCAAAAATTTTGACATAAGGTCCCAAAAAAATAAATTTATATTCTTTTTTGGGAAAATTTTTTTACTTCTTTGCTTTTTAAAATTTTTTTTAAAATTTTCTTTAAATTTAAAAAATTTTAAAAGGGGATGAATTTTTACTAAACGAAAATCAAAAGATGGAATTTTTTATCCAAAAAAAATTTTGTATGAGAATATTGTTGTGTGGCTCGAAAGTAGAGTATAACGCGGCTGCAAAAAAAATGACTCTGGTTCCTAGTACCTGCCCCCTTTCCTTGCAGAAAATGAATGTTTACATTGATTGGGTTTCTATAGTAAAACTTACACGTATTCAAACAATGCAAAAAATTGAGATTAATGATAAACGAAAATAAATATGACTCAAGAACTAAAGAATTTTTAAAAAAATAGCCTAAAGAATAATGTTGGAAAAATTGCGAAGATGATGTTCCCAAATTTGGGAAAAAGTGGAACAATTTAACCTTCCCATTATATTCAGCAATGCTACTCCCACCCCAGCTTCTAAACCTGTTTGCTTTGTGTACACGTGTTCATAAAAAAAAAATTCTTTTTTTATTTAAAATTTTTTTTTCTTTTTTTTTTTAAATTTGTTTTAAAAAAAGGGTATCTTTTTTGTTTTTTAATTTCAATTTTTTCCCTAAATGTTTAAAATCCAAAATTAAAGTTTTCTTTTTCTCTTAAAATTTTTTACCCAAAAAAAACAAACAAAATTAAAGTAGGAAATAATTTAAAATTTCGATTTATAGATTCATTCTTTTTTATTTTTTTGGCAATTTTATTTTAAATTTTTGTTTTGTATTATTTATCCCCGCTCAAAAAAAAATTTTTTTTTTTTGTTTTAAAAAATGCGCTTTTTATATTAAAAAACCCATTTATAAAGGATCTAAATATTTAAAACTTTTTTATTCCCCTTTTAAAGTTTTCTTTATTTTTTAAATTTTCCTATCAATCAATAAAAGATAATCTTTTGCGGGGAGATTTATGTAAATCGTGGAGAGAGAAAAGGGGGGCGGGGTCGGGGGGGAATAGCGTAAAAGCGACATCAATTGACAAGTGTTGGCTCGTGTAAGTCCCACGGTTGGGAGTGATTGATTCCTTTGACAGACACACACAATTCAAAATAATACTACCAAAATGTATCACCACTTAAAATGTCAGGGCCCATTAACACCGCGTTTTTTAAAATTTTTGTAAGTTAATTTAAATCCGGTTGCACCGTTAAACTATTTAAAAAATACCCCCCAAAAATTTAAAGTTGTCCAATTGTCAAAAGGGGAAGTCTTTTTTTTTTTCATTATTCACTAAAAATTTTTTTTTTTCGTAATTTTGCTATTTAAATTAATAAGGAAAAAAATTTTTTTTTCTTTTTAAGGTTTTTTTCTTTTTTTTAACTTTTTAAATTTTCCAAAAAAATTTTCAATTTTTTTTGGGGTTTTTGTGATAAAATATTTTTCTTAATTATTTTTAAACGGCGTAAAAAATGTAATTTTAAAGATAAAAATAAGCGGGGGGGTATTAATAAGCACCTTATGACATGATAATTCAAGTAAGCATTTTTTCCCCATTGGAAAATGTGAAATTGGCCCCCCTACTATAAGCACGACTTAACGAGGTTATCTTAACCGTCTTACCCGCGTCTTTCTAAGGAACGTATAGGAAAAAGGGGAGGAACGTGCACAACCCATTTAATTTTTTTTTTTTTTGCACCCCTCTATAACCTATGTCCCTATATAAGAGAACTATATTTCAGGTGCCCTACACGCATGATCTCTAGAAACTTTGCATTCATTTTTTGTTTCTATTGTTTGAAAAAAAACTTTATAAAAAAACCCAATTTTCGAAGATGTTAATAATGCTGGAGAAGGATACAAGAGCTCCCCACTGGACCAACAAACTCTCTTCTCCTTTTCCCGGTAAACCCACTTCAGGTCAGCATCTTTAGGTTTTTTTTACATTATAAAAATCTTGGTTAAATTTATGTAAATATCATTTCAGATCCAAAGACACAAGTGGTTTGTTGCTTTATTTGATTAGCTGTGTTGACGCATGCTTGTACTATAATTTTAAACTCAATTAGCCTTATCCATGATTTGCCGTATAAATATTCGTTAGTGATTTTCCATTATTTTTGTCCCGTTAAAAAACAAAAACTTTATAAGTGGGCCCCGCTATTTAAAGTTGGCATGTGGTGTTTCTGCTATGATGTATATTGAATGTGACAATCCCGTTGCGTTTTTAGTCATTTCTGGTTTTTTAGGTTTTCTCTTTTTAGGGCCATAAGGGATGTCGCTCTCTCTGCAAACTCCGGCGGATTGTGGTAGCCTTTCTATGGCTTTGTTTCCTAATTTTCCGGTGAGTTCTTTCTTGAATTCTCTTTAATTTGTAATATGTATTTGCAAAACTATTATTTGCTTAACGGGATTTTTTTTTTCCCTTTCACCCTTTAAAATTTTTTGGTACAAGTTCATTTGTTTCAGTAAATTGGTAATTTCGTTTTTGGGTTTCAACTTTGTGGTTTTTTTTAGCTGGCACAAATAATTATATGCTTGTCTTTATAACCTAACGTTTCTGTAAATCCTTGGGCTGTTATGTTTTTAATTACAACCTTTAAACCCAAATAATGGTTTTCGTCCAAAATTTTGGATCACCAATTTCCCCGGTTTCTTCTTCTTTTTTTTTTTTTTTTTTTTTTTCTTTTTCTTTTTTTTTTTTGAAGGAGGGTGAATTACGTGTTGGGGGGGGGGGGGGGGGTTTTCACCAATCAGGCCTGACTCACTTGAAAAAATTGATAGTTTTGAGTTGCCAAAAATTAAAAATCTTAGCTCGAGGCAAATATTAGCCGAGAGTTTGCCCAGTTTAGGGTAACTATGGGATTTTTGTTGTTGGTGGGCATGTCAACTAACAAAATTCTTTTTGGGATTCGGTTGGACAAAAAAAAATGAATCCATTTTTGGAATCTGGAATGAAAGAGTACGATGGAGATAGATCTTTGGTGTTTTGTGTAGAAAAAGGGCATCGATTAAAGTAAACTTAAAAAAAATACTCCCCGTATTCAAAAGTTTGTCCTCCTTTTTTTTTTTTTTTTCTATCCAAAAAAATTTCCTCATATTTAAACAATTTAATTTTAAAAAAATCAAATTACCCCCAATTTTTTAGTTAAATATCCCTTAAGAAAGTTAATAAAAATACCTGCTCTTAAAATTAAAAACTTGTATATTTTAAATCCCCAAAATTTAAAAAATTAAATTTAAAAAATTTCCACCTTTTCCTTGCCTAAAAATTGTTTCTGCGTTACAAAAAAAAAAAAGAAAAAAGTAAAAGCCCCAAATAATAAAATCCCAAGCTCTAATATATCCATAATCCTCAGTAATACAACCTTTTACAACCCCGGGATCAAATAATACGCTTACCTGCTGGCCATACCCTTGCCAGTAGCACTATCTCAACACTTGACTTTTGCATAAGGCTTGGCAAGCCTAATCAGATACTCGCATTCCTCCTTGGACTGAAAAAGGGCAAAAGAAATTAGAGTCTTTCTTTGGTCAATGAATCCGATGGATAGCAGCAAATATATCGATCAATAGATCAAGCTCTAATATGGACATGACAACACCAGTATCAATATTCAGAATTGAAAGAAATTTCAAAGGTAACTTTTAATTAAAATGAAAACTTCCGTTTAGCACAATTTTTTTTAAAAAAAATCAAATCAAATCAATTTTCCAATTTCCTACAGGTTTTTTTTTTTTTCCCTTTTTCCCCCATATGCTAAGCAATAGAATCTGATATCAAATTAGCTTGATGTGTTCAAAAAAAATAATTCCTAATTTTTTTTTACTTTTTGCATCAATTTTTTTACCAAATTTTTAAAATGTATTTTCTTATATTCAAGAAAAGCCTTTTCGATTTTCAGGGTTTTTTAATATTTAAATTTTGGGATTTTATCTTTGGGTTTTTGGGCCCTTTTTTTCTTAAAGGAGGTTAAAACCTATTTAAAGGCTGGGGGGGCCGGGAAAAAGGGGGAATTTTTTTTAAATTGGGTAATTTGAAGAATTTGGGGATTTTCATCCCAAATAGGGGGAAGTGTAAATTTGAAAACCAAAGGGGGATTTTTTTTAACTTTTTAGGGGGAAAATTTAACAATAAAACAAAGTAAGGGGGATATT
>NW_026722496.1:0-6964 GCF_029784015.1 Lycium ferocissimum | reverse complement strand
GCACAACCCTTCATAACACATAAAAAGAGGATTAAAACTTACCTTCCTCACTTAGTTCTCCAACATGACTTGAGTTGAGAATTGCATGAACAAAGGCTTGGCTTGCCCTAACAATTATTCCATGTTGTTTAGCACCTTCCAATTAGTAGAAAAACTAGAAGAAGAAATTTTTGATGAAGATTTTTGATCTTCTTTTTCTCTTCTTCATGGCCGAATATGGCCTAGATTTCTTTCTCCATGTTTCTTCAATTTTCTAGAAAATAAAATGTGAGGAAGATGACTTAATTGTCATCTTTTATTAGCACACATAAGTTGCACAAGTGGCCCTATGGCCCATGCCTTGGCCGGCCACCCTTAGGCCCCTCAAGAATTTTTTTTTGTCACTTCTAATCCCTAAAAATTGTAAAATGATCACATGCACACTCCATAGCTTGACTAGTCAAATTTGGCCAACCAAGGGTGGGTCCCACACCAAGCCACACGGCCAAACTTGGCCATTTCATGAAAATTATCAACTTTTCATAATTCACTTTTAACCCCAAATTTTCCTTAATATTCCATTCCAACAAAATAGCAAGCAACTTATGCCTTAAAATAAAATCGAAGGTCAAAAATCTCAACCTCGCATCCCGGACTAATCTTGACCTTAACTTTTCACGATTAGCTCGGAATATACTAATGCACAAAAATGCGGGATATAACAATATGTACTGAGTATGCAAAGCATGAAATACAGTAAGCAGGATCATAATCAGAACAAAAAGTACAGAAAGTAAATGCAATATCCAGAATACCAAATGCTTACTGATTAAATCACAAATCATGCATGGGGCTCAAGGAATATGGTCGCCCACCCGTCAATGGCGCCATAACACAGCATAACACTAGAAGATTTCATATCTCCGTAACCCGACATATCACATAACACATCATAACGCCATAACACATCATAACACCAAATATACACGGCATGACCCTCTAGCGAGGGGCTCGACAAACCGGAACACATCATACTCCGGAATATAACATAGTGCGCACGATAACATAACCGGCTCGGGACTCAGCGAAAGATGTAACAACCATATGCACGAGCAGAGTCGTGGGAGACTATATGCAGTTTAAAACATTTTCAAAAACTCCATATAATAGTCAAAACGAACTATCATTTAAAACCAAGAGAATAGGCAAATCAAGTTTTCCCCGAATGTCACTCGAGAACATATCAAATAGAACTTTAGAAATCATAGATACGTATCGAAACCATATGAAGTGGCTTATGAAAGTCAAGAACATAATCGTCATTACAGACTCGATAGGTAAGTAAGTAATCGACGCTCGAGGGTTAAGACGATAGTCATGCTAAGTTCTTTCAAAAGTCGTTAGAACTATACAAAGGAAAGTCGCGGGACCCACGGACGAGCGTCAACCCAATCCGAGCCCGCCTATGGAAGGTATAGTCATTATACGCTACAGAGCCTTCTACGAGCATATCGAGGCGATCCGGTTCTGTCTACGAAAGTTACGGCCCTTTTTCGACATAGACCCCTTTAGGAACAAAACTTTTTATGCAAACTTTGAAATCCAATCATACCAAAGACATAAGGACCATTATTCTCGTACATTACAAATGCCAACATTAAGAAGTGAATAAGAATCATAGACATGCTCGGATCGCAAGAATAGAGTTACCCCGAGGCTCGTAGCGTAGCCTACTTACAACTAGGACATGCCAAAAGAAAGAAAGGTTAGGCTTTACATACCTCGTCCGCTTCCTAAGCTAATCCGAATTTAAGTCTCGGCTTCTCAAAATCTACAATAACATCATTTGGCACCAAACATTAGTCATAAGCACTCAGAATTCAATTCTAAGCTAGCACTTTATTTACGTAAATTTGGGCGAAAGCATTTAAATTCAACAACCCCGAGAATTCAACTCGGCCAAATCTTCAACAACCATACCAACAATCATTATAACAACATCAACAATTTATTCAAAACGCATTCTACGTTAGTAACTCTTTTCTACATAATTCAACAACATTCCATTTATATTCAAATCAGCCACATATAACCAAGCCAACACCAATGCTTACACATTCAAGTACTAATCCGAAACCATTCAAACAAAACTCAAGAACATTTCAAACAATCCGCACAATATTCAAAACAACCCATCCAACATAACTCCACCCGAAACCTTCCAATTTCCCATAGGGACAACAACAACACATTTCTTTCTTCCAAATTCATAAACTACATCAATAATCCACATGTTAACAACATCATTCTCATAAATTCAAGAAACTATGCTAAAATCACATTAGCTTCTACAACAACCCACAAATGATTACAACTTCAATTTAAATCATTAAACCTTCATTTTCATCATGGAATCACAACAACAACAACCCAAAATATTAAATAAAATTAGTTCATCATTCCAACACACACAACACCTACACGGCCCAACTTCAACATATAAAATTTCATGAATTTCATCCTTTTCCACACACTACAATATGCATAAACCATCCATAACACATGAAAAGAAGATTAAACCTTACCTTTTTCACTTAGTTCTTCAACTTGGCTAGGGTTGAGAATTGCAAGAACAAAGGCTTTGCTTGCTCCAACAATTACTTCATGTTGTTTAGGACCTTCCAATGAGTTGAAAAGCTAGAAGAAATTATTTTTTTGAAGAGGATTTTGGACTTCAATTTTTTGCAAGCCATGGCCGAATGGCCTTCATCTTTTGTTCTCCAAGTTTCTCCATTTTTCTAAGTGTTGAAGATGAAAAATATGGTCAATTAATCATCTTGCCTATACTTATAATACTCATCCATGTGTCCATGGCCCACACATGGCTTGGATGAATTAAAATTTGCCAAGCCATGGGTGGGAACCACCCTTATGCCACACGCCAACATTGGCTATTTCATGAAAATAATTAACTTTTCATAATTCACTTTTAACCCCAAATTTTCCTTAATATTCCATACTAATAAAATCATATGCAACATGCCTTAAAACAAAATCGGATGTCAAAAGTTTCAACCTCGTATCCCGAATAGTCTTGTCCTTAACTTTTCATGGTTAGCTCGGAATGTCCCAATGTACAAAATACGGGATATAACATCCTCCCAGATTTAGAACATTCGTCCTCGAATGTTAAACCGACCTTCTGTGGTCTTGTAAGCACTTCGTAGAGCTCTCTTTCATAGCTGTCACATACAGCTCATTAATCAATCAACATAACCCATATGGGAATTCGGATTACCTGAAGACATAGGAAATAAGTAGAGATACTTATTCTTCATCTCCTCTTCAGCTTCCCAGGTCATTTTCTTTTGCCACAATATCTTAATAAAAGCTATAGGTGGCTCCTCGTAGGATAAGTCCTCCGTCACCTGGATATCATTTATGGGAAATACTCTGGAAGGATCACCTACATATATGCGAAGCATAGACACGTGGAAAACTGGATGCACTGCTCTCAAATTTTTTATCCAAATAGTGCCATGCTTTGCCCGTCGTCTCTCTTGGAGGCTTTACTCCCTCGTATTCTTACTCTTTCGCTTTTTCCCGACATTTTTGGTCACTTTACCTTCCATCTACTCATTTTCTTTCTTTCCCAAATATCATTGTATTAGAAATTTCCAAGCTCAACCTGTAGTGAAAACAGCATCAGCTTGCCTTATAACATTTGTGCCATTTTTTTCACTTGAGCTTCGTTACCCTGTCCGATTATTGCTTTCCAATATACCGCAACGTCGATTGCTGGGATACACATACCCGCTGATATAGCCATGTATGAGATATCATATACATACGTATACATAATTGCTACCATCTTGTTTACAAAATATTACCAAACGCTATTCAACTTACCCTGCTTCTAAAGCTGTAATGCACCTTCTTCCTTTTTACCGGTTCGGTCTGCCTCGTCCTATGTGACCTCTTAAGGTTCCTGCCCACTCGGTATACTCTAACTTCTCATTTGCTTCCTATGTCTAAATTTTATAAGACTTTCAGAACACTTCCCAGGGGGTCACCCCCTAAAATTTCTCTCACCCCAGCACGCTTAACCTCGAAACTCTGATCAAATACGATGCTTTAATCTTTAGTCGATAGCGTTCGCCTCACGCGTGGCCTCAAAGACATAACTGAGTAGGTTGTTACACCTCGAAAAAATTTTCGTTGATACACAGTGAACAGGCTAATGAAGAGCATAAAGTATGCGAGGTTTCGATGAGTAAGTAATGGCTTTTGATAGCCTTAAATAAGATTTGAAAGACATTCGAGTTAAGGAAGGAAGGTTGTTAAGAAAAGCGGATTATAAGTTGAGTGTGTTGGGCAAATTACGAGTATTGAACTAATGATGTCTTGGAGAAGAGTTATGACATTCCGTAGATTGCTAATGAAGTGATAAACAAGTGGTAAGAAGGTTCCATAAGGATTGGAGATCAAACGAAGCGACGGGAACAACTTTGGTGAAGCAGTGATTTCCCACCACTTCCACGGCCCATATAATATTCCACGGATCGTGGATGGGTTCGTGGAACTCCCCGCAGAGAGGAAGCCGACTGGGTCGTGAACCACGACTAGTTTCACGGACAATATCATGTTCACGGACCGTGGAACGACCGTGGAACTCCCGACGGACAACTTAGTTCAATTATATAATGATGTTCCCACTCCTTTTATCTCATTTTCCACACGTCTTCAACCTCTCTCGGAAACCCTCTAGAACCTTCCACACATTTCATCCACAAGAAAACCAAGGAAAACAAGGATCAACAACAAGAATTTAGGTAATCAAATTAAGGAAACCTCATGGAAATCATCTAAACCAAGAAATTCAAGAAAAGGGTGAAATAGGGTTTGGTATAAGAGGTGTATTATCATCCAAGGCTTGTTCCTCCATCATCCACGGTATGTTTTATGGTATTCTCATGATGTCTAAGGTATTATTAAGTTGAAACACTTGAATTACAAAGGACATATGAAATGGGTCATAAATGTGACAATAGTGCCATTGTTGAATTGAAGATTGGGATGAATCATGAAAATGGATAGGTTAGGATTATAAATACGTTATAAATGACATTTAGAACATGAAATAGTTGTTGTGTGTGAAAGAACCCGAAAGTGAATTTTGGTCATGAATATGGAGGATTGAGAATGAAATTTCTAAATATGGGTAACATGGATGGATTATACTTCTTGTTATGGTATTGTACTCGTTGGTATGAATGTTGAGGGTTGATATAGAATATGGCGGAAAGTAGTATAAACAAAGAAAATGTTGTCCAACTTTCTATAGCTTTAATAAGTGCGCTCTCATGATTGTCTAACTAATGTTGATACGAATCCTCTTGAAGGTAAAGACGCGAGTATCTAAGGAAGAACGAGCAAGTAACCGAATAGTAAACGACAAAGGTATGTAGGCTCGACCTTTCTTTATAAGGCATGATTCATGGATGCACCCTCCTATCCCTCTATGATCTTTCTACACATATGTGTGTGTATCGGGAATGATGAATCTACATTATAAAGAGCTCGCATGAGATGAAGTAAGAAGTAGGATACGAATGTGATGATGAAACCGAGTCTAGAGATCCTAAAGTTACAATACAAGATTTTTATAAAGTTAATGACCCTCATATGACTCCTCGCTATTAATCCTTGTTGATAAACCAATCTTATGATGATTAGTCTCTTTCCCCTCCCAAGGCATGACTTTTCCTCCGTCTCCACGAACCTCCTAAATTCTGAAGAACTAAGAGCCTACGTTCATAAGTAGCCACCCGAGAGAGAGATAAGAGATATACATTATGAGTACGATAGTAGTGACAATGAGCCTACGATTATAAGGAGCTACACACATGTGTAAGATAGAGAAAGAGAGAGATAAGGCACGGGCACGATAATTGGCGAGGGGATAAGTTAAATCTAAAGAGTCTAGAGTGAGAAATGACGCCCATGAAGTCAACGACTCTAAAAATGATTCCATTGGTACTTTCCTTGCGAACACTCACCTCAACAATGTTAGCCCCTCCAAGGTGAGATGCGATAATCTGACTACTCCATAATGTGACCGGGGTTTCACGACCTTACGTCACCAGACATGACTATAGATACCTATGAGTCCCGGTGTATGATGTGACGATATGCATGTATGTACGTACGTAATGATACTAATCTATGATATAGCCACGATATGTCTTATGGAATATATGTTATGATTGATGATAGTGTATGATATGTATGATGTGATTCTCCCCCGGCCTAGTTGGCCGGACATATCACCGCCTTCGGCGGGGACTATGATTCCGCACCGAAAAAGGGCGGACATGTCACCACCGGTGGGGCAAGTCGTGCGACCACACCCGTACGAGAAAAGGGGCGGACATGTCACCGCGGGGGCATACGATGGGTACCGGACGTGAAATGATGATGGTGATGTGTGTATGGTATGATAATGTATGTATGATATGAAAATGTGTATGATATAATGATGCTTATACGACATGGTAGCTTATATGACATGCTATATGTAACATATGTATAAAATGTATCTAGTCGAAGGTTATTGTTATAGCCCGTATTTTGTACTTTTGGAGATTTTGATCGTCGGGGAAAAGTTAAGAGGCCGAGACCGTTTCAAATTATTTTAGTGCGCTAAGTTGGTTATGAATACTATTTATGAATATTATTGGGCGAAAATATTGAGAAAGGCTAGGGGCAAGAAGTGCAAATGGGCCGTGAAAATAATGCGGAAGGTCGGGAAGTTAAAATGGTAATATTGAGAAAAGTCGAGGGTAAAATGAAATTTCACATGAGTTTCATGAAAGTTCATGAAAGGGGCCATATTTGTATTTTAAGAAAATTCTAGGAAAGAAGAAAAGAATTAGTCATCTTTTTTGGTAAGTTTGAAGAAAATTCAAAAAAGAAAAAAAAAAGT
>NW_026722495.1:0-9215 GCF_029784015.1 Lycium ferocissimum | reverse complement strand
CCAAAAAGAAAGGGAAAAGCTTTACATACCGGATTGCTTTCTCCGTTTGTCAAACTCAACCCCGTTTCGTCCAAAAACTTTTCTTCAAGTTCTTCACTTGCCACCAAAACTACTTTCTTGCCAAAATAATTATGTCACTTTGTAGGGGCTCTTGCACTTAGTAATAATTCCACAAGAAATAAATTTTTGAACTAAGGATTTGGCTCCAAGAATTTTTTTCTTTCTTTTCTTTCTTTCTCCTTAGCTCTGCTCTCTCTTTTTTGCTCTTTCCCCTCAATTTTTCTTGATTTATTTGATTTCTCTTGAAAATTCTAGAGAGGAAGACACTTATATTTATCACCCCTTAAGTGGTCACATGATAGGCACATGGAAAATTTCTAATTGGGGTGGATTTGGGCCTTATTCTTGGCCTACCCCCTCCACAGCCTCATTTCACCTTAATTTGTTAAGCCCAATTCCTTAAGAATCATATTTTGCAATTTCCGAAACAAATTTTCAAAATTCCAACTTTGCCCTTAGGCCTTCTCCAACAAGCATCCGAATTTCCATAACCATACGCATACACTTAAGAAAAATCCAAACATGACCTCATTCCTTATAGGTCAAGGTTACTTCCAAATTTTTTGAATACGCAAAAATGCCGGATATAACAATAAATTTCCCATAGATCTGCGGCTAAGTCCATCCGCCACAACGTTCGCCTTCCTGGGATGATATAGGAAGTTAACATCATAATCTTTTAACAACTCCAACCATCGCCTTTTGCCGTAAATTCAATTCTTTTTTTGCTTTCTTTGAAAATATACCGGAATACTTTGTGATCCGTATAAATATCCACATGGACACCATACAAATAATGTCTCCACATTTTCAATGCATGAATCACCGCGGCTAACTAAAGATCATGGGTTGGATAATTTTTCTCATGTTTCCGCAATTTCCTTGGAGCATACGCAATCACTTTACCATGCTACAGAAACACACACCCTAACCCAACGTCTGAAGCATCGCAATAGACAACATAGCCTTCCGATCCCTCTGGAAGTGTCAGAACTGGGGCAGAAGTTAATCTAATTCTTTAAGTCCTTAAAACTACGCTCACAAGCATCCGTCTATTGAAATTTAGCTGATTTCGGAGTTAGCTTAGTTAGTGGTGCATAAATAGAAGAAAATCCCTCAACAAATCTTCTATAATAACTAGCTAAACCCAGAAAACTACGAACCTCTGTAGGTGTTTTAGGCTTTGGCCAAGTCTTCACGGCCTTAATCTTCTGGATGTCTACCCGAATACCATCGGCTGAAGTAACATGCCCCAAAAAGGTCACCAAATTCAACCAAAACTCGCAGTTTGAAAATTTTGAAAATAGCTCTTGAGTTCGGAGAACTCTGGACAGTACGTGCATAATCCGCATGTTCTGCCTCGGATCGAGAATATACCAGGATATCGTCAATGAACACAATCACAAATGAATCTAGGAAAGGCCTGAACACATTGTTCATTAAATCCATGAATACTGCCGATGCATTGGTTAGCCTGAATGACATTACCCGGAACTCAAAATGACCATATCTTGTTCTGAAAGCCGTCTTAGGGATATCTTCCTCCCTAACTCTCACCTGATGATAGTCGGATCTAAAATCTATTTTTGAAAACCATTTGGCACCCTGCAATTGATCAAATAAATCATCAATCCTTGGGAGCGGATATTTGTCCTTTATCGTCACCTTATTCAGTTGTCTGTAGTCAATGCACATTCGCAAGGAGCCATGTTTCTTTCTTACAAATAACACGGGTGCTCCCCACGGGGATGAACTAGGCCTGATAAAACCCTTTTGACAAGTCCTTCAATTGCTCCTTCGACTCTCTCAACTCTACTAGGAGCCATTCTATAAGAGGAATAAATAAGGGTTTAGTATCATTAGCACATCGATATCAAAATCAATCTCCCGCTGCGGGAGGAAAGCACGGAAGCTCATCAGAGAATCCGAAAACTCATCCACGGGGATAGACGAAGAGTCGGCGATTTGGCTTTTATATCTTGAACTAGACTAAATGATAAATACAACCTTTAGCAATCATTTTTCTTGCCTTGGAGATGAAATAACCTACTCGAGG
Source organism: Lycium ferocissimum (assembly GCF_029784015.1). NCBI lineage: Eukaryota > Viridiplantae > Streptophyta > Magnoliopsida > Solanales > Solanaceae > Lycium > Lycium ferocissimum. The sequence continues at coordinate 7,099 of NW_026722495.1, read as the reverse complement.
ACGCTCGTATTTCCTTTCCATTCCAAAACTAGTTCTCCCTGAACCGGAAGCGAACCATCTTTGTTCTACAATCGAAATTGGCATAGCAAGGCTTTAAACTAATCCATTTCTATAATAACATCAAAGTCCACTATTTTCAACTCAGGTAAATCAGCAATAGTACTATGATTACAAATCATAACTACTCAATTTCTATATACTCGGCTAGCTATTATCTATTCACCAACGGGTGTAGATACTTCAAAAGGTTTAATTGACTCCGATTTCAAACCAAATCGACCAAAGAATATATGGAGTAACATATGATAGGGTGGAGCATGGATCAATTAGAGCATATACATCATTAGAAAATACTGATAATATAAATGTGACAACATCAGGGGAGGACTCAAGATCCTGTCGCCCAGCTAATGCATAAATACGATGCTAAGGACCGCTAAAACTAGGAGCTCCTCCTCTAACTCTACCATGACTAACCGGTGTCAGCGAACCTTGCCCTGGAGGGCGCGTAGATGATGAAGACCCAGCTGCTGACCCTAAGGACTGGACCCTACCCCTACTACCAATCGAAGGGCAGTAATGTATGATATGGCCTGGCCGATCGCATGCATAGCAAACATCTAAACCTCATTGACATGGTCCCCAATGTACCTTACAACAATGTGAACATTGAGGTAGGGGTGATATTACTTGGCCCGAGTCACCCCTGTAATGAGAACTTGAAGCTTTAGAACTCTAACTCAGCCCGGAGTGAATAGGTCTATCAAATCTCTAGCTCGTAAATCGTGGAGGCACACTAGTCATAGAATGGATTGAATGCCTAGAAAACTGCTGTTTTTGCCCTCTGTGTACTTATTAGTCGAACCCGAAGATCTAGCCCTCTTGCTATACCCTCTGTCATGCTCACGCTCACTTCTTTGTTGTTGTTGGCTTTCCTCTAAGTTCTGGGCATGGGCTTGAATGCGAGAAATATTAATATTGTCTTGGGCGGACGGAATCGACACTTATCCATCGTCGTGGGCCTAAGCCACTCACAAATCGATGGCACTCGATCACCCATAACCGCTACCAAGGCGTGGTTATTACTAGCCAAAGAATGGAAGTAGAGACTATACTCTAAGGCACTCATACTTCCTTGACTAAGATTCAAGAACTTATCGGCTAGCCCGAACCTTTGGGGAAAGTAATGTCGAAGAAAAGCATACACAAATTCTTACCATGCCGGGGAGGTGCGGTGACTCAACAAGACAACCAACCGTATACCATTGAACCGCAACATCACGCAATCTATATGATGCTAACTCTATCGATTCAACGTTCGAAGCATGCATTAACGCAAGTGTCCTCAACATTCCATCGGTAAAGCTTTGAGGGTCCTCATCGGCTTTTGACTCGAAAAACTCCGGAGATTCAAGCCTAATAAAATCACGGGCTCTAGCACTCACGTACCTCTATCACCACAAGCCATACCGTCGCCGTCTCGAACGGCAACCAATTGACTCAGTAAATGAATAGCCTCTTTTATCTCTTCGTTCGAAACCTACGTGGAGGAATTGGAGGCACGGGCCGGAAAATTTGGTCGAGGCTCCCTCGTACGCTTCCTCGAATAGGGCAGAATAGGGAGCGAGATTGAACATCATTTTGAGACCTACCCTCCTCTATATCTACGTGATGCCTAAGCACTGTTCTCGTTTACTGTCGTCTCTTGCCCTTTTGGGTTGTCGTAACTCTTCTCTTTACAGGCATCTCTGAAATACATAACACATGATTAAAGAAAGATAAATCCTTATATCATAGCTCTATCGCACGATCTTATGAAGAAAGAAGGTTATTCATTCCTAAAATGCCCGCAACCTTTTGTTTATAAGTTTGGCGCGCAACACACCCATAAACAAAACTCGACTGGACATGGCTTGTAGACACCCTAGGAAGGAACTGCTATGATACCACTTTTGTCACGACCTAGCCAGAGGGCCAGGACGGGCACTCGGAGCTAACCCACCGGGCACTTCTTTGTTATATCCCGTATTTTTGTACGTTGGGACAATCCGGGTTAACCATGGCAAGTTAGGGGCAAGACCATTCCGGGATACGGAGTCGATACTTTTGATCTTCGATTCCGTTTTAAGACATAAGTTGTTCACGAATTGATTGGTGTAGGACATTTAGGAAAATTTGGGACCAAAAGTGGAATAATTAGAAGTTGGAAATCATGCATTCTTGGCCATTTGACTGTGGCTTTTGGATGGTCCACACACATTTTGTGGCCAATTTTAATTGGTCCAATACATGTGTGGGCCATGGGATACATGTATAACTCTTATATGAAAGCACAAAAGATGACTACTAAGTAATCTTTCTCATTCCACACTTAGAAAAAAAAAAACTTGGATGAACAACAAAGGGCCATTCGGCCAAGACCCAAAAAAATTGAAGACCAAATTGAGCCATCACAAAAATATTTCCTTCAAGCAAATCCGGTAATCGGAGGTCATTAGTTAACGTGGAAGTGTTGTTGGAGCGAACAAACCATCCGTTTTGTCAATCGCAAAACCCACAGCTAGTTGTGAAGTCAAGGGAAAAGGTAAGATTTAATCTTGTTTTATGTGTTATGAATGGTGTGTGCATGTTGTAGTATGTAAATATGGATGAAATTCATGAAATGTGCATGTGGAAGTTGAGCCAGCAGGTGCGTAGTGTGTGTGTGTGTGTGTGTGTTGTGTTGTGTAGAAGTAATGAATTAATTCTAGTTACATGTTTTGATTGTTGTAGTGTGAAGAGAAGAATGAAAATCATGAATTTGGCATAGAGGGGTGTTAGTAGAATTAGGGTCCCCCCTTGTGTGGTCGAGAATGAACAAAGTTTAGTTAGTATTGTAGTTGTCGTCGTTATGGATTCTATGGTGAAAATGAAAGTTTAATGATTCAAGTTGATGTTGTAATTATTTATGGGCTGATTTGGAGGTTAATGTGCATCTAATGTAATTTTTATATTTATGGGAATGACATTGTTAGAATGTGGATTGTTGGTGCAAATCATGATTTGGAAGTGAGAGATAGGTTATAGTTGTGTTCTCGGGTTTGGGACAGATTTCGGGTGAAGTGGGGTGTTGTTTGGGATGTTTGAAACATTGTATAAATTGTTTAAAATGTCCTTGAATATTGTTAGTATGGGTTCGGTTAGTATGAATGTGAGCGATGATGTTGGCTTGAATGTAAGCGTTGAATCGAATATAATGAATGTTGTTGAATGATGTAAAAGAGGGTTACTAATGTTATATTGCTTTTTTGAGTTGATTGTTGACGTTGTTAGAATGATTGTCATGTTGTTGTTGTTGAATCGTCGAGTTAAATTCTGGGTTGGTCTATTCTGGTGGGAAATGCTGCCCAAATTTCCGTAGAATTAAGTGCTAGTTTGGAATTAAATGCCTAAACGTCTATAGCTAATATTTGATATCCGTTGACGTTGTGTAGACCTTGGGAGCCCGAGGCGTAGGTTGGATTAGCTTGATTTGGATTAGCTTTGAGAGCGGACGAGGTATGTAAAGCTCAACCCTTCCTTAACGCATGCCTTAGTTATAAATAGGCTATGACATGAGCCCTCGAGAAAATCTCTATTCATATCCGAGCATGTCTATGATTCTTATTTGTTTCTGCATTCGTATGCTTGATGCGATGAAATATTGGCCCTTATGTCTTTGGAATAATTGATTTCCCGAATCTTTGCATAAAAAGTTTTGTTTTTAAAGAGTTCCGTAACTACGAACGATCGTAACTTTCCTGTAAAAGCTCAGTTGCCTCGATTTGTTTGTAGGAGATTTTATGGCGTATGATGATTATGTTTTCCATAGGCGGAGGCTAGGAGTTGTGACATACACGTCCGTGGGTCCCGCAACTTTCCCTTATATAGTTCGATGACTTTTGAAAGAATTTGTACGTGTCGTTATCCCGATTTCTCCAAGTACGGTCATTTTACTTATCTTTTCGAGTCTATGATAATGATTTTATACATATGGTTACTCACGACTCGGCGAGCATTCTGCTGTATCTTTTCGCCGAGTCCCGGCTCGTTTATGTTATCGTGCGCACTATGTTATACTCCGGTGTTATATCGTGTTATGGTTTCGCCGAGCCCCTCGCGAGGGCTTCGGTTCCGCTTATATTTCGGTGTTACGCCGTGTACGGGCGTTACGATGTGTTATGACGTGTGACGGGGATATGGAGATTTGAAACTTTCTCGGTGTTATGCCGTGTTATGGTGCCAATGACGGCGGGCGACCATATTTTCGAGCCCTATGCATGATTTGTATTTTGAAAAATAAACATTTTGGTATTTTTGGACATTACCTTTATTTTCGTACTTCTCGTTTCGATTATGACTCGCATTTGTTTCATCGTATATTCTCGCTTGCATACTCGCACATATTCCGTACCGACCCCTTTCTTCGGGGTCGCGTTTCATGCCCGCAGTGGCCGGGGACAGCTAGGGTGATCCGCCAAACTTAGGACACCTATTCTCGTTTTGGAGTGCTCCCTTTATTCCGAGCCCATATTTTGCATATATTCGTTCGCCGCATATGTATTTGTTTATTCGTGGCACGGCGGGCCCGTCCCGTCATATGATTCCGTTGGTCCGTTTAGAGGTCTCGTAGACGCATATGTGGGTTATGCCTATTCGTACGTGTTGGTATGTTATATGTTCGGGCGATCCCATCAACACGTGGCACTGGCCGCTTGCATTTGTATACGTTTTGGGCCGTTGCGCCATTTGATAGCCTTGCCGGCTTCCCGACATATATATATATATATATATCTGTGTTTGAGACAATATGAGATAATCGGAGACAAGGTCCGATATTTGTATACGTATAAGCCATCTCGGTGTGATTCTGGATTAACGAACGTGTTTAGTGCCCGCCGGGCACTAGTCACGGCCTACGGACCTGCCTCGTGGACACTCCATGTCCGCCTGCCTTCCTAACCATGACCCATCATTCGAGGACGAATGATCCCAAGGGGGAGATATTATAACACCTCGTACATTTAAACTAAGCTGTGTTCATGATTCGGGGACTTACAAACCCGACGGGGAATGTTAGAATTAAATTCATTTCAGTTCAGTGAAGTTCAGAATTTACCCCCAGTTATACGGATCGTATTTGTGGCCGTATAATGAAATAAAGACCGGGAGGGAAAAATCCCAATTTTTGGAATTTGCTAACTTAAATACGCCCAATTTATACAGACCGTACTTCGAAGTACGGGCCATACTTTAGCGTATAATATAAATACGAGTCGTAACTTGTGACCATAAAAATAATTACGGACCGTACTTCATGACCGCATAATTTCTGACGCAGTAAAGTATAAATACAGGACTTTAGCCTTTTATCTCATTTTTTTCACATTCCCAAGCCTTAGCGCGAAGGTTTTCTTCTCCCATCAATATGATACACCAAGGTAAGCCTATTCCAAGTGAATTCTAACATGTATCCATGATTTCTAAATAGAAAATCATTGTTCCTAACCTAGGGTTTTCAAGAAAGCCCATCTCAAGGCTCAAGGCTCAAGGTTCAAGCTTTTGAAATTCTATTATAGGTTTTGGAGCGTTACAGATATGTAGGGTTTCTATCTACTTGTGGGAACATTATTGTTCTTCCCCCCCCATTTTCTTATGATTATATGAAGTTTTACCTAAAACTAGAGTTTTATACATGTTCTGATAACCCAAGTACATGTACCATGATAATGTTTGCTTTAATAATTTGTCTTTGTGTTCTTAATAGTCATTTTGGTTAGGGAAATCATCGTAACCCACGAAAACCCATACTTTGCATTCCAGGGGTCCTTAAATAAAATAAGAACTTTTATGTTTATTTTCATGAACTTCCACATGTTCCATGTTTTTATAAAATTTTTTTAAAAATTTTCTTAGAAATACAATCCAAATCATTTACAATCATATTTATATAATTCAGGGCTAAACCCCAATTATATCCATGTTCATTTTTTTTGGGTTGTACATTACCAAAAGGTTTAATACCCGGACTACGATGCCCGAGATAAGGATCTTTTTCTTGTTAGGACGATTCCTTATGTTTACCCTTGCGGGTTATTAAACCATTCGGTAATGTTCATGTTTTTCCCCAAAAGGTACATAGGCTTAGCTGACGGACGGAGATCGGTCACGTTTACGTGGTGGTTACTTCGGTTATACTAATGCTCTCCCACGGATATCTTTACGGACTTAAAGTATTTTATTCATGTTATACATTCATGTCGAGATATTCATTTATTTTGGGCTTTCAATAATTTCGGTTAAAATTTCATTCCTCTTTTTCTTTAGTTGCTTTACATACCGGACAATTCGAATATCTTGATGTCCTTTTTTTTTGGGGCCCAATTTCAATGTATATTTGGGAGACGGATCCCCGTTAATTTTTTTCATTCATCTTTGGGAGCCCCCTCTCTCGGGGTTTTATCTCTAGTTATTTTATTCGTTATGGTTGGTTTCGGAGGCTGTCCCGGGAAATTTTTGCATGGGCTCTGTCAAAGGTTTCATAGACTAGAGTAGTCAATTTTGTTATGTCGGATGTTAAAAACTTCCGTGTTTTTTATTTCTTATTATATTTTGGAAAAATTTTCCTTCTGATAAAATATTTTCAAACTCTGATTATGGGATGCCATGTTTACACAAGCCATGCATGTTTATATTATATTCGCATCCCCTATCCTCGTTATTTGAACCATGTGGTTTTGGGGCTCAGTAGGGACGAGTGTGTGTTTTGCCAACCAGGTTCTTAAATGCCTTCGGGACTTTTCATCGAACTCAAACTTAGCCTCTTTTTTAAAAAATTGCACATAGGATTGGTGATTTTAGAAATCCTTAATGAAACGCCGATAGAATCGGCGTGTCCCAGGCTACAAACACCTTTCCAAAAGAGGGTGGAGAAAGCTTGGCAAAAATTAAACAGGTTGATCAACCTCAACCTTTTTTGAATTCGGACCAAAGGGCAATCCCTTCCTTCACCTTGGGGGGCATTTTTTCCAATTGGGAAAAAGGGGGTCCTCCATCGCTTTTGCACTTGACCTAGATGGTA
>NW_026722494.1:0-7405 GCF_029784015.1 Lycium ferocissimum | reverse complement strand
TTCAACACGCAACATATCATGATTTCCATCCATTTTTACACATTACAACACATTCAAAACATCCATAACACAGCTAATTCCAACCATTCAACCCACATAAAACAGCCCCTTAATCCATAAATCTCAACAAAATAACAAACTAGTTTATAACGCAATTTTCTCCGTTCTAATCCGTTAGAACTCTAATTAAACTTGTTAACAATGAAAAAGGGACCTTAGTCTTACCTTAAGTATGCAGCCAGCACGTCACCCTCTTCTTCTTGGCTGATTTTTAGCCCAAATTAAAGGCAACGTAACGTACAACACTTTTCTCTTCATGAGCTTCGCGATTCGGGGCTTAGATTGTGGTCAAAATTTGGTTTCTCTCTCTACCTCTCCTCCCTCTCTCTCCATCTCTGAAAATCTGGATGTTTTGGTCTGAAAAATGAAGGAGAAATCTGAAAATTTCACTTAAATGGCATGGATATTGGGCCTGACCCGACTTGGAATCGGGTTGGGCCGAATCCACTCTGCTCAAATTTCGACCTTTACGCCTTAAAACGTCCATATCTCCTTATCCCGATGTCGCCTGTGAACCCACGACCTCTGGTTGGAAAGATATTTCAATTATCTACAACTTTCATTCTGGGAGTTTTCCCAAATTCTAAACTCATAATACCGCTTTGGCTCCTCGAAGTCAGATCACCCGAAGACGTTTTCTTAAATCGTCCCTTTGAGGGCTTACACTCATTTTTAGCTTATGGGTCCTTCTTAGGACTTGCTCAACTTCACATGTACTACTCATATATCTCTTCATATGTCCTTTATAAAATCCCAACATGTGGGCCCCACCTTAACACACGGCCACTTTGGCCTTTTCATGAAATTTTTATTTCAACTTCTAGCCCCTAATTTCTCTTAATATTCCATACCAATAAAATTCATAAACAACTTATACATTACACCAAATCGAAAAATAGCCTTGTCCTTAACTTGTCGCAACTAACTTAAAATATTCCAACGTACAAAATACGGGATATAACACTTTACATACCTCGTCCGCTTCCTAAGCTATTCCGATCTTAAGTCTCGGCTTCTCAAAATCTACAATATCGTCGTTAGACACCAAGCATTAGTCGTAAGCACTTAGGATTCAATTCCAAGCTATCATTTAATCTACGAAATTTGGACAAAGATTTCCCCATAAACTCAACATCCCCGAGAATTCAACTCGGCCAAATCTTCAACAACAATACCAACAACCATGTTAACAATATCATAATCCATCTCAAACGCATTCTAACATTAATAACTCCTTTCTACATAATTCGACGACATTCAATTGCATTCAATTTAACTACATACTTTCAAGCTAACATCACCACTCACAAGTTCAAGTACTAATACGAGATCGTTCAAACAAGATTCAAAAAAATTTCAAACAATTCGCAAAATATTCAAATCATCCAACCAATGCACCATGGAACCCGAAACCTTCCCAACTCAACATGAACAACTTTAACATATTTCTTTCTTCCAAAACTCATAAACTACATCAACAATCCACACATTGACAACATTATTATCATAAATACAAAAGACCATATTAATTCCATCTTAGCTTCCAAAACAACCCACATGATTACACTTCAATCTTGAACCATTAAACCTTCATTTTACATCACATAACCCACAACACAACAACCAAATTACACTAAATAAAAGTAGTCCTTCATTCCTACACAATATCACATACATACGGCCACAACCTCAATACCATATCTTCATGAATTTTATTCATTTCACACTCCACAACATACAACCATGCATAACATATGAAAATAAAGATTGAATCTCACCTTCTCCATTTGACTTCACCACTCGGCTAGGCTTTCTACATGGCATCAACGAATGATTTTCTTGTTCCAACAACTACTCCACGTTGTAGAGGACCTTCCAATTAGTAGAGAAACTAGAGGAGAGCAATTTTTCTTGATCAAATTTTTGGGACCATATTCGGCAGCCTATGGCCGAATGGTTACCCTCTCTCTTTCTCCATTCTTCTTGAATTTTCTAGGTGTACAAAATGATGAAGATGATTAAATTGTCATCTTATCTCACCATATATAATTAACACATGTGGCCTATGGCCCACACCCCACACATGGCCACATATGGCCATTTTCATGAAATATTAAGTTTCCAAAATTTCACTTCTAGCCCTTAATTTTCATGAAATGCTTAACTTTTCATAATTCACTTTTAACCCCAAATTTTCCTTATTCCAAATTTACCCTTAACACTCCATACCAATGAAAAGATGAATATACAACTTGTGCATTAAAACAAAATCAACAATACCGAAAATAGCCTTATCCTTAACTTGTCGCAACCGACCTAAAATATTTCAACGCACGAAATACGGGATATAACATGATCCAGCCCCCTAACATAATGATGCACCCTATCAGCCACATCAGCTACAATAGTGGGTGCATGTCTAGCCAACGAATCGAACTCAAGGCTATAATCTCGAACACTCCTGCCATTCTGCCTCAGATGTAGGAATCTATCAACTCTGGCTCGCCTCATCTCCGGAGGTAGAAAATGGCCCAGAAAGGCCTCCACGAACTCATCCCATACTGTTGGAGGAGCATCCTCGCCCCTAGATAACTTCCAGGACTCATACCAATTAACAGCTACATCCCGCAACCGATACGAAGCCAACTCGACAGACTCAGTCTCAGAAGCCTTAATTATCCTCAACGTACGCTGCATCTGCCGAATAAACTCCTGCGGATCCTCTGCGGGCTTTGACCCGTAGAACTCTGGGGGATTACAAGTCAAGAAATCACGGGCCCTCAAACTATCATGTCTATCCGCATAGTCGGCCCCTAATCCATGCCTGCGAGCCTGCCCTGCCGCTAACCTGGTCAGCAACTGAACTGCATCTCTCATAGCCCTATCCTCCGCCCCGGGCTGAGGAGCTGGAGGCTCGGGTGCTGGAACCTCGGGAGCTGGCGGTGGAGCCGCCCCCATCCGCAGCTCGCCGCCGCCCCCATGCTCCTCTGGTAGTGGCGGTGTAGCAGAGCTCGCTGACTGGAGTACAACCTCAGGCATAAGCTAGGCATGGGCCCTAGTAACTCTCCGGATCTGGCTGGTCTCTCCAGCCACTGCCTTGCCCTTCCGGCGTACCGTCGCTTCTTTGGAGGCATCGCCGTAAACATAGTAATCACAGGGAGGAATCATCCCGACAACACAAACTCTATCGCACGATCTAGAGTGTTTAAGGAAAGATAACATCCTAAATGTCCCGTAGCTCCCTATTTATAGATGTGGTGCACAACACATCGATAAACAAGACTCTACTAGACACGGTCGTAGACACTCCGAGGATGAACTCGCTTTAATACTTTTGTCACGACCCAACCCCAGTAGGCCGTGACTAGTGCCCGAGCCGGACACTCGTATACACCTCGTTAACTATAATCATCCACAACCAGCATAATAAAGAACTTATATATATAGAAAGGCATGATGTCGTCTCAAAACTGTCGCATATATATCGATATACATATCACAACAACCTGTCTCCCGAGGAGTTACAACTTTCAACGGAGTAGCATCGTATATAAGCTTAAAAGGCTATCATAACACACGTTTTCGAACATATATATATATATATATATATATATATATATATATATATATATATATATATATATATATATATATATCTACGCAAGCCGACAAGGCCGCCACTACACACAACATCCCAAAACACATATATATACGCAAGCCGACAAGGCGCCACTACGAATGGGAACGCCCCAAAACATAAGTCATACGTACGTAACTGAATAGTAACTATACACAAACGCACACATATGTCTACAGACCTCTAAGAGTAACAACAGTATCATATAACGGGACAGGGCCCCGCCGTACCCCTGGATAAACATATATATACAACAGGAGAATCTATACCAAAAAGCTAGGCTCCGAGACAGGGAGCACTCCAAGACAAGAATAGGTATCTTAAGCCTGCGGATCACCAAAACGAGCGTCTGTACCGCGGCATGAAACGCAGCCCCCCGAAGAAAGCGGGTCGGCACGGAATATGTACCGAGTATATAAAGCCTGAAATACAGTAAACAGGATCATACTGAAATAAGGAGCATAGAAAACTAGTACAATAGCCAGAAAACCACAAAGCTTACCTTTGAACATAAATCATACATGTCAATATCATGCCCAACCCGTTATAGGACTTAATGAAATAACTAGATAATCATCCTGTACATATGCATATATAACGTGTCCCGGCCCTCAGTGAGGGACTCGTAAATAAAGCATCATATACATGTACATATAACGTGTCCCGCCCCTACTAAGATAGGGACTCGTGAATAAAGTCATCATATGCCATCCTACCATCATTCCCGTATCATCATATCATCATGTCATCATATCATCATATACATATATATATAACGTGTCCCGGCCTCTAGTGAGGGACTCGGTGAATAATGCAAACGTGCACGAGAACATGTCCCGGCTTGGGACTCATCAAAGATGTAACAAAGATGCACGAGTAGAGTAATGAGTAACCATATACATATAAATCATCTTTTGAGACTCAATAGATAAGTAGACTAACCAACGCTCGAGCAACAGGATAATAGTCACACTCAGTACTCCTTGAGTATCATTTCGAACTATATTAATAATGCCTCAGAGATCATAGACATGTATTAAGTTAATCCGAGTTAGCTTATAAAAGTTATGGACATTATTCATTATAGAATCCTTTAGAAATAGGAACTTTTATGCATCATTTACTATCCAATCATACAAAAGACCCGAGGACAATAGCTCGACTATATTAGGAATTCTAATATCAAGAAGTGAATAAGAATCATAAACATGCTCGGAACTTATGAATAGAGTTACCCCAAAGCTCATATCGTATCTTACTTACATCTAAGACATGCCAAAAGAAGGAAGGGATAGGCTTTACATACCTTTAGCGTTTATACGCAACACAACCCGTATACGCTGCCCAATAGTACTTTAACCTATATTAAGATGTCAAGAACTACGATTAGGCTACGAGGGAATTCAAAACGCATTCTACCGTTAGTAACTCCTTTCTAAATAATTTGACGACATTTCCTTTACAGTCAAATCAACCACATACAATCAAGCCAACACCAATGATCATGCGTTCAAGTGCTAACCCGAGACTATTCAAGCAAGACTCGAGGACACTTCGAACAACCCGCACACTATTCCAAACAGCCCAACCAACATACTACACAACCCGCAATCTCCCAAACTCAACAAGAACAACAATAACACATTCATTTCTTCTAATTTTATGAACTATACCAATAACCACACGTTAATAACATCATTTACATAACTACAACAAACTATATTAACATCATATTAACTTCTACAACAGCCCACACACAATTACAACTTCAACTAGAACCATTAAACCTTCATTCTCACCATAAAATCCATGACAACTACAATCAAAATATCAAGTAAATCAATTCACCATTTTTTCCTAAAACAGCCCCTACATGGCTTGGACAACTTTCCAACATCAACATACACGACTTTTATACATATCTACACATTACAACATGTTCAAACCATCCACAACATATGCAAAAGGAGATTAAATCTTACCTTTAACACTTGGTTTCTCAACTTAGTTCCAACTTGTGCCTTGAATTTATACTTGTTCTTGTTGCCCAAAGATCAATTCCACATTAATATAAACCTTCTAAGGAGTTGAATTGCTTGAAGAAAATTAAATTTGATCAAGGTTTTTGCAAGGTTATTCTCGGCCAGCCATGGCCGAGAGGTTCTCTCTCTCTCTCTCTAACTTCTCTTGTTTTGTGAAGATGAAAATGACTTGATAGTTGATGAATGAATCATCAATTTGCTATATATAGGAAGTCCATGGGATGGACATGTGTCCCACCCAAAGCGTGAGCCAATTACAATTGGCCATGTCACTATGCGGGGCCCACACGACCACTATGGCTTAATTAATGAATAATTAAACTTTAATCCCACTTAATAATCTAATCATGGTTAATTAATCCCTAATATCCATTAATATTTCTATACCAAATAAAATTTATAGACAACTTGTGCATTAAAACGAAATCGGAGGTTAAAAGTCTCTACCTCGTATCCCAAAATAATCTTGTCCTTAACTTGTCACAATTTGCTTTAGAATGTCCCGATGTTTAAAAATACGGGATATAACAGTGTTTATCTCGGCTTGCCCGTTTTCTACCACCGAGTTCATCAATTGAACTACGGTACCGGGGTTGAATTTCTTCTGCTTCGACCGAAGAGCCCAAATTGGCCAATGCATCGGCTTCATTATTCGCTTCTAGTACATGTCGTATGGTCCATTCTTTGAACCAAGGTAATATCACCCGAGTTTTCTCTAGGTATCTTTGCATTCGCTCATCTTTGACCTCGAAGACGCCATTCACCTGGTTGATGACCAAGAGAGAGTCGCATTTTGCTTCGATTACTTCGACTCCCAAACTCCGAGCCAATTCCAAACCTGCAATCATAGCCTCATACTCGGCTTTATTGTTAGTCAATTTTATAGTTCTGATCGATTGTCTAATGATGTCACTGGCGGGGACCTTAACAACAATGCCCAACCCGAAACCTTTTAGGTTCGATGCCCCATCTATATGTAGAGACTAGATACCCGAAGCCTTTTTCGAGGTTAACGAAAGTTCTTTCTCTACCTCGAGAATCATGGCGGGGGTAAAGTCTGCCATAAAATCGGCTAAGATTTGAGATTTAATAGCTGTTCTAGGCTTATACTCGATATCATACCCGCTAATCTCTACGGCCCATTTGGTCGGGCCTACCCGATAACCCAAGCGTATGACATTTTTTAGCAAAGAAGCTAGTTACTACACATATACGGATGCATTGAAAGTAAGATTTTAGCTTTCTCGAAGCACTTATCATTGCCAAAGCTAACTTTTCGAGGTGGGGATAACGGGTCTCCGCATCTCCTAAGGTCCTACTCACATAATAGATTGAAAATTTCATACCTGCTTTTTCTCGGACCAAAACACCACTTACCGCTACCTTAGATACGGCAAGGTATAGAAATAGCTGTTCGTCTGCCTTCGGTGTGTGCAGCAGGGGTGGGCTCGATAATTACCTCTTCAATTCCTGCAAATCCCTTTGGCATTCTGGTGTCCAAGAAGTCATTTTTCTTTCTCGAATGAAGAAATGTTGACTTTTATCCGAAAACCTCAAAATGAAACGGCTCAGAGCTGCTATCCTTCCGGTGAGCCTCTGTACGGCCTTGACATTGTTCACCACTTCAATATCCTCAATGGCTTTGATATTGTCCGGGTTGATTTCA
>NW_026722493.1:0-7428 GCF_029784015.1 Lycium ferocissimum | reverse complement strand
TATTATTTTTTTCCTTTTAACTTTTCCCCACATATATTTTTCCACGAGCCCCATGTTCATCTGTCAGATTTTTTTTGCTTTAATCACATTATTAATGGACCATCTTAAACACTAAATCAACAAAAAATAGTATCATCTCTTATCAAACCAAATCAACGGCTTCAGTTTCTTCAACTTGATTTTTAGTTTTATCTCTACTGTTACCCTTTCTCCAGCTTTCTTTCAATATTTTCCACACACCCCCCTTTTTTTTTTTTTTTGCAGCTCTGAGTATACTAAATATCAAGACTTTTGGGAAAATGGTTGATGCCTTTTTTGGTCATTTGAAAGGTTGAAAGCCGGGGGAAATTTTCCCTTTAACAGAAATTTAAACCCTCTTTTTAAATCTAAGAGAGGAAGAAAAAGGGTTTCAAAATAAATTTCTTCATGCAGTCTTTCCTCAAAGATGCAGAAGAAAAGCAAGGGGAGATCATAGAGTTCAACAATGGGTATTTGATATCAACTTTTTTTGAAAAGACGCTTGCTATACTAGAGACTTACAACTTTAATGCTGGTAAACGCGATGACGATGGATTTGCTAGTCGTCTCAAGGCTTGCACTTGCATCTGTAGGAAGGAGGCCAAATTCTACAATGTCAGCAAGCACTTCAAGAAAATTGTCTTTCAACGACCACTAGTTAACAAAAGGATAGAAATCCGGTCATTATAAAGGTACTTGTAGCGACCCAATTTTTTTGCAGTCGTTAAAGTCGATTTTTAGTTCATCAGTAACAAAGGGAAAGTATCCGGACCTTAAAAGTTACAATATCCGGTTGTTAAAAGCTAAAATTTTAGGCGCCAGTGTTTTCCCCCTATTTTTTCACGACCCACTACCAATCATCCCCCCTCCCCACGCCCTTCCCCCAAAAAGTTTTAGTGCTCCCTTAAACACACCCAGCACTTCCTTTTCGTGTCTCTACCTTCTGAGGTAACCTTCCCATGCGATTTGGATTCCTTCTTAGGTATTTTCCCTTTCCGATCTTTATTTAAGGTTTGGGGTTCACTCCTCTATTGATTTAACCACCTGTTGTTGCTGTTTCTCAAAATCAACTTCTAATTAATTCATCAGGTAGAGTATTTGAGGTTGATTTGTTAAAATTTTGGGTTTTTCTTTTGTTAATTGTATCCCTGGGAATTTATGTATTGTGGACTTTTATGTGATTCTCGAATTTGATTTTCATTTTATCGCTTCCCGAAGTTGGAGGTTGCGATTGTGGTTGATGACTTAAGGGTTTCAATTAACTGATTTTTTTAACATCGTAATTAGAAACATATTCGTGTTTGCTTTTCATGTCTTATTGGTTGTATGTATTTCGTGTCCTGATGTGTTATAGAATCTAGACTAAATTATGCGTTCTCTGAAAATCATGACTATAGAAGTTAGTAGTTGCTCTATTTCACTTGCTAGATGGATGTGAATATGTTCCTATGTCGAATAGAACCATGATTTGGTTATCTTTTGAATTTTAGGATTTATGATTTAGAAAGTATGCTTGATAGGGATTTCTATACTTTCTGGATGACATGCATTAGTTCAATTACTTTGCTCAATAAATGTGAGTCTGTTTAGTCCTCTTGTAACCAAAACATGGACCATAATCTAGGCCTTTCGCTTCTGAATCTAACAATGTCAATTTAGATCTCATAAAGAAGGTGAAATTGTGTCTTACAATAATCATTTTGTACTTTATGAATATGGGTATTGAAGAAGGAACTTATATATATATATATATATATATATATATGAATGTTTTAAAGTCCTTAATAAGCAAATGTGCATTATTAAGCTAAAGTTGGGCATCTAGAAATCATATCTTCTTGGTGGAATAAGATTTCTCTTAGTATATTCTGCTTTAAAAGCTTGGGTAAGACACTTTATTTGTTAGGATGTGATATGCACTAGCACTGTGAACTGGAGAACCTGATGCCTGGACTTAAAAAAAATTAGCTTTAACTGAAAGTCCTTATTTCGCCAAATTGATTTTTCACTTTGGTTTGTTGATTAGTTAATGGTGAAATAATTTGAACGTCAATTGCAAGTTCTATTGTTAGTGACTAATTTTCCTTCTCCTTTCTCTTATTTGCATACACAAGCTGACACACACAATGAAGTAAAAAAGTGGAGTTTCAAAGAAAGACTCATTGCTTCACGGAGACCACCACTTCACTGTCAGCCTGTGTTACATTTACTCCCCTGTTATCTATCCATTGTTGCTTGTTGTGTTGGAATTTTAAGGTTGCAATACCCCCTCGTCTCGAAGGTTTGGCTTTGCTCCAATGATGGCCTATGAGGACATTTTTTTCGGGGCCTTCCTATTGCTTAAGGCGATGATACGTTTGAGACCACTTTTCTTGCAATGATGATAATTTCTTATAATATAAGCATGATGAGAAAAAAAAAATCTACTCGCTCTTGGCAAGGCAACCCAGTTTTCCGACAGCATCGGTGCAACCAGAGTTCGCAGGCATGACGATGTCTCTGTCCCCTTGCTCGAAAATACTACATAATGAGCCTCAAAAGCTTCTTTTACTAATCATTGGCTTGTCACTGCTTCGATTCAGGCTCTGATTTTTGCTCTCTTATTGACCTATGTTGATGCTGATTGACTGCTCTTAACCTCCTCGCACAAACACTGCACTCACCATGCCTCACCTCTCTGCTCTTTCTCCCCTAACACTGCTCTCTTCTTCTCTTCTTCTTGGCTACTTATTATGGTTTGAGCTATTGTTCTGTTTGTCAGTATTTTTCTTAAGTTCCTGGTGACCATTCGTCGCGACGCTAAGGTGGATTTCATGACTGAAAAGTGATAAGGTATCACTGCTTTCTTTGAGTCTGAAAAGGTCAGATTTTTAACTTCTCCGTTGATCTTTATAGAGAGCACATAATATTGGTTTTTGTTGTGGCGCGATGCTTGAGTAACTATGTTCTAGGACTTAATTACTGACTTATTGAATATGGCATGACAGAAATATAGATTCTTCGGAGTTTTGAATCTTCTGTTAAAGGTATTAATAAAGGTATGCGTTATGCCTTAGAATACATGTCTATAGGTGTTGATCGTGGTCTTTTCCTTTGAACTTGAATGCCGATAAAGATGGTTGAATACTGTCTATGAATTACCAATGGCGTTTCATGGTTTTCAGTTACTGTTTATTCACTTTTCTATAAGAAGGATTTGCTTGGAGTATGAAATACGTTTTTAGTACGAAAATTGCAATGTAAATTGGCTACTTCGATTGAGTCTTTGTATATGCAAAACCATTATTATAAGAAGTTACGTGATAGAACTTTTCTCTATCTCTATAGGATAAATTTGCATTGGATGTTGCCTGATTGGAATTAAAGGTAATTATTTAGTCTTCATACTTATAGAACTCATTAGCTTAAGACACTGATTATTTTTTCTTATAATTCCAGCTAGACTTTTATTAGCAAATAAAAATCTTGGCTGTTATGTTACAGAATTATGTTTAATAGAAAGCATGTTACTTAGGAGTCATTCAGAGTTCTTTTATTTATAACATGCAAAATAACATGCTCATGGTACCTTTCTTTTATATGGATAGCAAACTATGAATCATTAAATAGTGCATTCATTTTATGCTTAGCTTCCTGATCAGTAATTAATTGATATGTAATCCAAACTTTATCATTTTTTTATCTTACAATAGAATCAGAGTTTTAGCTTTCCTTAAAGTTGTTAGTATGTAAATTTCCTGATTGTAATCAGCTTCGTTATGAATGTATTGCCAAGTCCTGTCTTAAATAGACAAATATGAATTTGTTGCCAAGTGAGATCTTTTTTAAATAAAGTGAGACAAAGTGGTATCTTCTAAATTGATAAATATGGATTTCCACGGGTACTTGTGAATGACCTTTTCTCCTTTATAGCATTTTTAAAAAGAAACGTCAAGGATAATTTATATATCTTGTCTAATTGTTTTTATCTCCAAATATGTAGCTTGCAAGTTGTATTGATAAAAAACATCAGTTGAATCAAGAGTATCCCAGGGCAGGTGAAAACAATTTTTTCCTGTCTGCTCATTAAACTATTTTTATGACAATTGTTTAAATTGCTATTTGTATCTTAGAAGTTTTAAGTATTAAAGAACATCAAATCATTGCTATAACTTAATGTCCTAATTTTGAATATTAGTTAAATTACATAATATAGGCAGACACTCAGGTCCATAGTGATATATCTCCTTAAGAGTCAAGATGAAGAATACTTAGACTTCTTGCAGGGAACACGACAGATGAAATGCAAGTAAGAACTGTATTAATTATTGAATGTTAGCTAATTTTCACTGAATCTAGTCTTACTAAGCAATGTAATTCATGTATTTCTACTTTTTAAGCACTGATATTCTTGTCAATTTAATCTAAGCTTTGTGAAGGTAAAGCTGTGATTTTTTTATGGCTCCTCTATATTTTTTTAGCTTAGCATATTTATTTTATCTAAAGATGGTGATTTATGCTGCAAGCCTGCGACATTCTCCATAAGTTGTGTCTTAGGGTGTTTATCAGAACTGGTTCAGTCATTCATTCATTTCTGATGGAATCCGAATTTGTATTAGTATTGATGGAACACTAGATAAATGTTTTGGACGCTGCATTTGACTTAAATGGGGCTACTTCTCCCTAATGTTTAATCCAAATACTTAAATGTGATGTTGTGTCAGGATTGGTGTCTCACCTACTCTAGGGTAGTCCTGTGTCTTTGGCATTTGCTTACATCTGATTGAGATTAATATTTGGTTAGGCAGAAAGACATGTTTTTGTTGTGTGAGATGTGGATTTCTTATATTTCTAAAACTTAACCACCTTACTAACTTGAATATCTACCCTTTCAACTGAATTGGTTGTTTTCTTATTATTATTATTATTTTTTTTTTTTGCAGTCTGTCAACATCTGATTGTCCTAATGATCCTGCAAGAACCTATTCTTGAAGAAAGTATATAGCAAATATAAGAGACTGAAATGTTGATGAACAAGTTGAAGAACAAGAGATATCCATTTCCTATTTTCTTAGTTGTTTAAGGATGTTCCGGTTTTGTACATGTCACAATTCCTTTTTTCTCTTTTGTAGCGAGTTGACAAATACAGTGTTATATAGTTGGATTGGTATATCTTTAGTAATGATGCTTGGTCCTTTGTAATTAACTACAAGATTTTATATAAATATTGATTATTTTGTACGTTTTCAGGTGTATTTATATATATATAGAGTGTGTGTGCGTGCGCATTTGAAACCTTTATATAGATGGGGTCTATTGTTGTAATTAAAGGTTTTTAACGACTGGAATAACAGTTAGCGAAGGGAATATTTGGTTGTTAAACAGGAGGTTTAACGACCGGTCTTCCTGTTTAACAACCGGTCTTCTTGTTGTCATTAAAGAACTTTTAACGACCGGTCTTCTTGTTGTCGTTAAAGAACTTTTAACGATCGGACTAAGAACCGGTCGTTAACCATTAACGACAGGCAATGACGGGATTTTTTCCCGTCGTTATTGACTAATAACGACCGGATCACGGCTTTTACCGACCGGATTTCCGCTTCGTTGAAGACCTATTTTCTTGTAGTGAAGGAGACCGAATCCCTCAAGCAGCGAGTCATGGATATCTCTCGCAAACGAGAGACTTATGGTATTAGAAATATCAATAATATTGCAAAGAGTAAGGCCAAGAATCGGCCAAACAATCACCGCTATAAGAACACCGAGGAGAACTACCTCCTATGTGGATGATCAAGATCAGATTTTTGTTGGCTTTCAGATATTGTAGAAAGACCGCTAGCCGAACTTCTCAATAGCCTCACCGAAGCACCATCTCCATTTATGGTGGTATGGGCGGACTAGGCAAAAACCACTTTGCGAGAAACCTCTACAATCACTACTAAAAAATGAGTAATTTTGGAGGCTGAAAGTTGCAATTCGCTGAGGTTTTGACCTCCTTCAAAACTAATCTTAAGCAAAACCTCCGCGAATTGTAGCTTTTCAACCTCCATAAATTACCTATTTTTCTAGTGAATAGGTCCTAATATAGTTCTAGCTTTCCCAACGCGCACTGACATGTGCTTCAAGAAAAGATAACACCATGGATCTCCTAAAGAATATCACTGGGTCCATCAAAGGATGTGACAAGGAAACTCTATATCTATTGGAAAAGATGACTTTGACGTGGACATATCTAGAAAGATACCTTTCTAATCTACCGAAAGTTATAAAAATACCTTGTGGTGGTCAAGACAATGATGATGTATGGTGATAAAGAAGCAGAAAACCGAAAAGAGCATTCCTACAGCAAGAATGGCACCAAAGTTATCATTACCACGGAAGGAGGATGTTGCCGATAGAAAAGGTTTTGTCCATAAACTCGTTACCTAACCAAGAAGAGAGTCGTGACCTCTTTTGCAAGAAACTACTGACGTGTTCGGTGTAACGGTCCCAACAATGGAAACACATAATAATAATAATAATAATAATAATAATAGTAGTAATAATAATAGTAGTAATAATAGTAGTAATACACACACACACACACACACACACACACACACACACACACACACAATACACAATACACACACAATAATACAATAATACAATATAATAATAATAATAATAATAATAATAATAATAATAATAATAATAATAATAATAATAATAATAATAATAATAATAATAATAATAATAATAATAATAATAATAATAATAATAATAATAATAATAATAATAATAATAATAATAATAATAATAATAATAATAATAATAATAATAATAATAATAATAATAATAATAATAATAATAATAATAATAATAATAATAATAATAATAATAATAATAATAATAATAATAATAATAATAATAATAATAATAATAATAATAATAATAATAATAATAATAATAATAATAATAATAATAATAATAATAATAATAATAATAATAATAATAATAATAATAATAATAATAATAATAATAATAATAATAATAATAATAATAATAATAATAATAATAATAATAATAATAATAATAATAATAATAATAATAATAATAATAATAATAATAATAATAATAATAATAATAATAATAATAATAATAATAATAATAATAATAATAATAATAATAATAATAATAATAATAATAATAATAATAATAATAATAATAATAATAATAATAATAATAATAATAATAATAATAATAATAATAATAATAATAATAATAATAATAATAATAATAATCACATTAGAGAGTTTCTTGATGAAAATTTGAATACCAAGAATTATTAAAACTGTTTCAGTATTGGTTGGAGCAACTAATATAAAGTTAAATATAATTCTATAGAAAATGACTCTTACCATTAAGTAAACATTATAATTACTCTTTAAT
>NW_026722492.1:0-7137 GCF_029784015.1 Lycium ferocissimum | reverse complement strand
TCTATGCTCTCTCACCAGATTTTTCTTTTTTTAGGGATAAGGGGTAGTATTAACCCACCCCTTTTATCTATAAGAAACGGGTAAAATGCCAGCTACCATAACCCAAAGGTCATAATCCATAAAGGGCCAGGGTTGTTGGGGGTTTTTGGGGGCCCAATTTTCTCCCCCAAATTTTACTTGTTTGGCTTTTGAAGAGATATTCTTATTCGGGGGATCTTTTCCTGCCGAAAGGGTCAAGGATTGGGAAGAGATAAAATTTCCCCTATTAATGATGAAGAGGTGACTTTTCAAGCTAGAAAAGGAATGAAATTGCCAAGTGCTTACGAAAGCAATTCGGTTATTGATGACATTGATGGATAGGGGAGTTATTTATTGAATTTAAAATGGAACAAGAATGTTTAGGGCGAGGCTCTAGCAAACCATATCAAAAGAACTTTACGCTCGAAGGATATATGTGGAGACTTTTATTCTTACCAACCAAAGAAGCTGGACCTTGATCTCGAGAACAAAAAAGACCTCCAAATGGCCATCTATTATTGGAGCCGCCTAAGCTTGAGCTTGGCGTCTACCTTCGTATTTGTTGTATAAATTTTGGTCAAACCGATAATATTTACCACCCATTGTCTCTCGTATCGTTGAATGATGATTAGATGAAGAGGTTGTTGGAGATTCTGAGAGAGTATAAATGTGCAATTAGGTGGACCATTGCTGATATTCAGAGTATTCCTCCCGGTATTCAGGAGAAATTTCGGCCCAGAGTGTGAGGATAGCACACCAAGTTGTCGAACATCGGTACATCAATCCAACCATGCAAGAAATAGTCAAGAAAGAGATTATTAAGTCAAGCTGGGGAGGCCGGAGTTGTCTATCCTATTATAGATAGTAAAATGGGTGTTCCGATACAATCTATTCCAAAGAAAGAAGGCATCACAGTGGTGCCCAATGCTAAGAACTAGTTGATTCAAACTAGAATTGTTACTGTGTAGCGTGTCTGTATGGATTATCGAAAGTTGAATTCTGCAACTTGCAAGGACCATTTCCCCATGCCTTTTATTGATCAGATGCTTGATTAGCCGGCGGGTCATACTATATCTTCCTAGATGGGTATTCTGGCTATAGCCAAATAAATATTGCTCTAGAAGACAAGGAGAAGACTACTTTCACTTGTCCTTAGGGGATGTTTTCTTTCAGCAGGATGTCATTTGGTCTTTGTAATGCACCGGCTACGTTTCAGTAGTGTATGATGTCTATTTTCTCATATATGGTTGAGGACTTCCTGGAGGTCTTCATGGATGATTTTTCACTTGTGGGTGATTCAGTTGACGAATGTCTTGACCACTTGGATTGAGTGATAAGGAGATGTGAAGAGACTAATCTTGTTCTTAATTGAGAGAAGTGTTATTTCATAGTGAAGGAAGGGATCGTCCTCGGTCATAAAATCTCTGAGAAAGGGAGCTAAAATGGATTTAATTGCCAAGCTTCCTCCATCCATCTCAATGAAAAGAGTTCGAAGTTTCTTAGGGCATATCGGGTTCTATCAGCGCTTTATTAAGAATTTCTCCAAGATTGCTAACCCCATGGATAAGCTTCTTAAAAAAGAGGCTAAGTTTGATTTTGATGAGAAATGCCGCAAGGCGTTTGATGAGTTGAAGGAGTGTTGAAGGAGTGTCTTACTTCTTCTCCTATTATTATTTCTCCTAATTGATCTCTACCATTTGAGTTGATGGTTAATGCAAGCGATTTTGCTATCGGTGTTGTGCTTGGTCAAAGGCATAACAAGATCATGCACCCAATTTACTATACTAGAAAAACGCTCAAAGGAGCACAGATGAACTATATTGTTACTAAGCAAGAGCTGCTTACTACAATCTATGCGTTTGAAAAAATTCGAGCCTCTTTGTTGGGGTCCAAAGGGGTTGTATACACTGATCATGTAGCATTGACGTATCTTGTCACACCCCGACCTTACTAGGGTGTGATGGCCACCCGACCCTCCTCAGAGTCGAGCGAACCTTAAACGTCCGCTTTACTAAAACCCGTCATTTCGAAAATTTTTTAAGAAACATGAACTTTTCAAAATAGAGATCATCCGTCTTTATACGATTAGGAAAACCTTACCAATCACGTAACTTTTACCATCCGACAATATCTCGAAATACACACCCTTTTAACATCTATAACCGATTCGCGTTCCTCGACACCCAATCCACAGACACCGTCCGCAAAGTCTCTAGGATATACAATTACCATGACATAAGTACTTGACTCCGCAACACTCCGAACCGAAATGGAGCTCGCCAATCTCGCGGAACAACTTCTAGTAAAGTCTTCTTCATCCGGTGTACTTGCGTGGCATGAAACGTGCAGCCCCCCCGAATGAGGGCCGTACGGAACATGTACCGAGTATGTAAGCGACAACAAATAATAACCATGGCTTAATTTAGAAGAGGAGAAAACCACAATCAAGCTCATTACTCCGCAATTTCATTGAGGAAACATAAATGTACACATGGGTCTTAGAACAATCCTTAAGTAAATAATGTGACCGAACACACGTTCTTCAAGCATACACGATATAAGTACAAAGTACACCGCTCTAGAATGCACAATTTAAATATAAGATCACAAATGCTCCTTCGGGATGTACCGCTTCCGCGTAGAATGACGGCCCCTTTCGGCATTGCCGCTTCCGGCATAACAATAATGATAGCCCTTTCGGGCATTGCCGCTTCCGTATAACAACAACGACGGCCCTTTCGCATGCCGCTTCCGGCATAACAATAATCACGAAGCCTTCGGGCATAATAGTAATGATAATGTAAACATAAATAGTAAGTGAAATGAAATAGTAAAATCTCGCACCCTTTTCGGAGTGGTTTTGAAAAGAATAGCTCACTCGTACACAGCCGAGGCCATAGTGCTCCCGCACGTGAATCGAGGCCATAGCACCCTTGGATCACCGAGGCCACACCACTCGGGACACGACCGAGGCCATAGCACACCTGCATAAGTCGAGGCCACCGCACCCCTTCGGAGTGGTTTTAGAAAATCTAAATATTAAAATCTCACACCCCCGTCGGAGTGGTTTTAGAAAAAATCAATTTTGTGTTTCTTTGTACAAAACTAGTTCTTAAAAATCATCAAAACCACAAACGCGTTTCCGAAGCCGTTTTTGTAAAACCGAAGTAATAATCATATTAGAAAACATTGTTACTCAAAGAAAGATATTATAGAACATAATGAAGTAGTTAAACAATGTCTTTGGTAGCCTGGACAACAACTCAAAGTTTTCTTCAATTATGGTACCAAAATAAGTCAAATGGAACTATACAAAAGATCTCGAGTCTGGGGCCCACCTCGGGTCAAGTCAAGGTGGCGTACGCAAATTTCATACATTGAGCTTACTGAGTCATTATGATAGTCTCGCTGGCAATTCGGTCTTGGCGACAAGACGTAGATGCCTAAACGCTTATTTCATCAAGGCACAAGAAATTCGATTCAATTCCATTGAATGAAAAAGGGTCAAATCCAAGCTTAGATTTCTAAGAATAGAATCATCCCCAAGGCTTATATCCAAGCCTATTAGGTCTAAGACATGCCAAAAGAAGGAGGAGTAAAGCCTTACATATCTTTTCCGCCTCTTACGCTACTCCAAATCCTAGCTTCCAAGTTCGCCAAAATCTGCAATTTGGTCGCATTTACCGCTATATTCATGAGACTTAAAATTTCAATCTTGCCTCAATACTTGTCTACCGAAATTTCGCATTTCCCCCGTAAACACACCATCCCGAGGATATGGCTCGGCCCAAATATCAACAACAATACCAACAAGCACATCAACAATATCCATAAGCAATTCCAAACACATTCTAACATTAATAACTCTTTTCTATATAATTCGACAACATTCGTGCATATTCAATTCAACTTCACATATTCAAAATGACTCCATCGACATACTACTCCACCCGACACATTAGCAATATCATTACTACAATCATAAGAACCATACCAATGTCATTCTAACTTTTTCCATAATCCACAAACGCCCACAACTTCACTTCTAATCATTCAATTCTCATTTTTTTTCCATCATAGAATTCACAATACAACAACTAAAATATTAATAGAATCAATTCATCATAACTTACCAAAACAACCTACCATTCGCCACACCACCACATACATGTGTTCATGCATTTTCATCCATTTCTATACATTACAACCACAACCAAAATGCTAAATAAATTGGTTCATCATCACCACACAATACCACACACACACACACACACACACACACACCATGCACGGCCACAACTTCAACTTCCATATTTTTTGAATTTCAACCACTTTCACATACTACAACATACGCAAGCACCCATAACATGAAAAAGAAGAGAAATTCTTACCTTTTCTCAAATTTTTCCACTTGACTATGATTGTGAGCTTACAAAAATGAACGGTTTTCTTGCCTCAATAGTTATACCATGTTGAAGAGGACACTTGAATCGGTATAAATACTTGAAGAACATAAATTTGCTCCCTTTTGTTGCTGAATTTTTTTCCGGAAAGTTTTGGAATTTTTTGGCCGAAAAAATGAGATTTTTGTCCCTTAAAACGGACCGCCGAAGTCGGTTTTATCGGTAGCTACGCATCGTAGCCGCACCTTTCGTAGCGACCGTAGCCGTACCGGGAAAGCTGTTTCCGCATCGATGCTTCCGCCTTGTAACGTCTATAATTCTCTACTCCGATGTCCTATCAATGAACGGTTTGTTGCATTACAAACTAGACTCGACGAACTTCATTTTAGGATTTTGAAACACCTTAAAACTCCACATATACTATGATGAGGTACATGTCAAACTCATGCTCGAAAACGCGGGGTATAACATATCTAATGGCAAATAAAGATGCAAAATCATAGTTTATTAGATAGGTCCTTCTGCTGTAAGAATTTGACTTCGAGGTGAAAGAGCGTAAGGGGTCCGAAAATCAAGTTACAAATCATCTCTCACTCCTTGAGGAAGCCGGGAGATTGTCAGAGGAACTTGATATAGATGATGCATTCCCACATGAGAGGGTTCTAGCGGTGTCGTTTGATGTGGCACCATGGTATGCAGATATCACCAAAATTTTTGGTGACTGATCTTATTCCCGATGAAATCAAGACATATCAGAAGAAGAAGAAGTTCTCGAGGGACTCTCGTCAATACTATTAGGATGAGCCGTAATTATTTCAAACATGTGTCGACAATATCATTCAGTGTTGTGTTCTCAAAACTAAAGCGATAGATATTCTGAAAGACTGCCATGGCTCTCCTGTCGGGGTCATCATAGTGGAAATTGGACTACGGCTAAAGTGCTCGAGTGTGAATATTACTGACCCATGCTTTATCATGATGCAAACTTGATGGTGAAGCCCTATGATCAATGCCAATGTCAAGTGGTGATTGCTAAGATGCACGAGATGCCTATGAATTTTGTGATGGAAGTTAAGCTATTTTATGTTTGGGGAATTTATTTCATGGGGCCTTTGTGAGTTCAGATGGCATAAAATACATACTGGTAGTTGTTGATTACGTCTCGAAGTGGGTAGAGCGGTGGCTTTACCCAATAATGAAGGGAAGAGTGTCACCAACTTTCTACAGAAGAACATCTTCACCCAATTTGTCACCCCACCTGCCATCATCGTTGACGCGATACGCAC
Organism: Lycium ferocissimum; assembly: GCF_029784015.1. Taxonomy (NCBI): domain Eukaryota; kingdom Viridiplantae; phylum Streptophyta; class Magnoliopsida; order Solanales; family Solanaceae; genus Lycium; species Lycium ferocissimum. The sequence continues at coordinate 1,430 of NW_026722492.1, read as the reverse complement.
TTCCGTAACAAGCGTATTTGCAGAAGATCATTGAAAAGTATGGTGTTGATCATCCGGTGGCCACTTCATATCATCCGCAAACTATTGGCCAAGTGAAAGTCTCCAATCAAGAGATAAAGAGTATCTTGGCCAAGACGGTAAATGCAAACATAACCGACTGGGCTTGGAAACTTGATAATGCTCTTTGGGCTTACAGAATAGCGTTTAGAATGCCCGTTGGGACTTCCTTATCGGATGTTTTTTTTTTTTTTGGCAAGGCATTCGATCCGCCGAACTTGAACACAAGGCCTTGTGGGCACGGAAGAAGCTGAATATGGATCAAAGCATCAACCAAGGTTTCAGGTTGTTTCGTATGAAATCTAGATGGATGAATTCGATACCATGCCTATGAAAGTGTGGCCTTTGTACAAGGAGAAGATGAAATACTACCATGATGTCAAGATCCTCAAGCAAGACTTTCAGAAGGGTGATGCGGTCCTGCTGTGTAACTCAAGGCTGAAGCTTTTTCTGAGCAAATTGAAATCCAAATGGTCCAAAACTTTTGAAGTAGTGAGTGTTTCACCTAATGGCTCAATGGAATTAAAGTCCAGAGATGGAACTCGGACATTTAAGGTTAATGTCTAGAGGGTGAAGCACTACCATTGGTGCATTGATGCAGATAGAACCGTTGACAAACACGGGATGAAGCATGGCTACACTCCTGGCCCAGAGTAAAAGGATACAACCATCGTACCGCGATGTTAAATCAAACGCTGCTTGGGAGGCAGCCCAAGGTTTTAAATTCTTGCATTTTTTAGTGGTAGTAGCTTTTGTATGGTTTGATGTTCGCTTTGGTGTAGAAATATAATGCAGGAAAAGTTAAGTGTGAAAGGTAGAAAAGTGACTCGTATTTATTTATACGGACCGTACTTTTGGGTCGTATCGATGATAAACAAAAGAATTACTCACTTTTGTTCCATCAAATAAATACGATCGGGAAGTAAGGACTGTATTTAGTTTTACGGACCGTAACTGTGGGCATAATTGCAAGAAAAGAAAAAGTAGAAATACGACTAAAGATACGGACTGTAATTAAAGAATTTGTCAAAAATATGGTCCCTATTATGAGATGCCATGTCAGTAAATTGCCTAGGTATGCCTCTGAAAAACACTGTTCGCAGAGGTGGAGGGTCCTAACCACCTAGAAGGGGCCGTCAGGACAGAACAACGATCCACACCCGATCGGCGGACGAACCTTCTCCACTGCGAGGAGCAGAGGTCATACCAAAGCAGTTGCACAGGGTGTTTCCACATCCGCGCCCCGAAACACAAACCTTATTCTAATTCCTCCCAATCGAAAGGAGGGATCTTCTTTCTCCGTACTCCGTAACGAGGAAATGAGGACACGGAAATAGGAAAGGCTGGCCAGACCCACTCTCCCGAATCCTCAA
>NW_026722491.1:0-6842 GCF_029784015.1 Lycium ferocissimum | reverse complement strand
CTATATGGTCGGGCTTTATCTTATGTATAGTGATATGATGAGGTACGAAAGTAAGTCAGCAGCATGATCATTCTTATGATTCCTACTGGGCCATATTGCTCCTTGTTTTACGCTCTGTTTATTGATTCATTATTGTTTATGCTTCACATACCTCGCACAACATTCGTACCGACGCCCTTTCTTCGGGACGTCGTGTTCATGCCCACAGTAGACAGGGAGGTGACCCGCATTCATAGGAGCTAGCTGATTCGAGGGCATTCCATATTCCGGAAGTGCCAGATTTCGGTATCTATCCGTGTATTCATGTTTTGGGCATGACGGGTCCCGTCCCCGTCCATATGTCTAGTATTCTAGTAGAGGCTCGTAGACACGAATAGGGTAGTCCGGTCCCATGGCTTTTTTATGTATATGCATGTATATATTATTTTGGATAGCCGAGGCTTATGTTCATAAAAGCAAATGTATTTCGTAAAATGGCGCTTATATGATACGAGCATATAGTATGAATGCGTAGACAAGCAAGAGTGAGCGGTTTTATGGCTAGCCCCGGATACCCGTCGTGCCCGTAGTTCGGGTTGTGACAATACCGATGTCGCTTATCTTCTCGTAATAGTGAGGACTCAAGAATACCGAACAAAACCCCAACATCTCCTAATCACCAAACGAACTCAAGACTAGCCAATCGATGAATATCGCGAACCATCGCTTTGCTTTCCGCCGGTACGTCCGCTAGGCCACCCATGGACTTGCGTTATCATGTATCTCGCCACAACATTAGCTTTCCCCGGATGGTAGAAAATATCAACATCATAATCTTTTAACAACTCTAACCACCTCCTCTGTCGCAAGTTCAGCCTCCTTCGTTTAAAGATGTACCAGGCTCTTATGATCCGTATAAATATCAACGTGAACACCATATAAGTAATGTCTCCACATCTTTCGTAGCAAGAATAACCGCTGTCACCTCCAAATCGGTGAGTAGGATAATTCTTTTTTCATGTTTTCTAAGCCGCCGAGAAGCATAAGCTATCACCCCGCCGTGTCGCATCAAATACACACCCCAAACAAATACCGCAGGCATCACAATAAATCACATACCATCGCGCCCTCGTAAAGTGTCGAACCGGAGAGCCGTAGTCAACTTCTTAGCAACCGGAAGCCACGCCGCAAGCATTTGACCACCGGAATTTTGCTCCCCTCCGAGCCGGCCACAAAAGTGCGCCGAAACGGTAGCAAATTTCTCCACAAATCTCCGACAATAACCAGCCAATCCCAAAGTTACGTACTTATCGGCGTCGTAGGCCCAGCCAATTTTTACGGCCTCAATCTTCGGGGAATCCACCCGAACGCCATCCCCCACAATATGTCCCGTAAATGCCACGAAAGACAACCGAATTCACACTTAGAAAATTTAGCATATAATCTCTCCGATGCCGAATACCGAAGTACCGTCCTCAAATGGTCCGTATGCTCGCTTTCCGACCGAGAATAAAACTTAATATCATCGATAAATACGATCACAAACATATCCAAGAACGGTCCGAATACCCGATTCATCGTCCATAACACCGCCGGGAGCATTCGCTTTCACCAAAAGACAACTCCTCGACATAATTGTCACACCCCGACCTTACTAGGTGTGATGGGCACCGACCCCGCATTCGGAGCCGAGCGAACCCGCTATCTCTTATTACATATCTAATTCTTTAGATTCTTAAATCAATTGGAAGGTAAAATACATAGTAAAATTTTCAAAATCTTTTCATCGTTTCTCAAATTAAACACACCGTAAAACATAAGGGCTCTCGTGAATATAAGGTATAATAAAGATACATCAACCGGTGGAACCCTTTTAAAGCCGACACTCTAGACTCACGACTGGCTCTAAAAGTCTCTAACTTCGAACAAAGCATCATAGCAAAACATACCGACTGCTAAAGCACTCCGGACAAGTGGAGCCTACCAACTCGCCGGAACATCCTCTATGCTAGGTTCTCAATTATCCAGCGTACACTCGCGCGATGAAACGCACTTCGAAGAAGAGGGCCGCACGAGCAATGCATCGAAGTATGTCAGCATGAAGAGTAACATAATAGGAGGTATAGCTACGAGTAGCAACATAGTAAAAATCGTACTCGTGAGCACAATGTATCGGAACCGTAAACATGTCGGGGAAAATAGTTCCGTACATCCGAGTGCTTTCATACGTAGTGAGCTGCTTACTCGTTACTTTTATATACATACATAACTCCGTCCGGGAATCATAGCATCATTAGCCCGCGTCCGGGACAACATGAACCGATATGGGATTTGCTCCGAACCAACGCGGGATTCGTCAAACCAACGCGGGTTTGCCTAAGGCAAGCCTTGTACTTACCCCCCACCCTCGGGGACTCGCCGTTTTACCGAGGTTTGCCCCACTCATTGGGTTTGCCCCACCACCGGCTCGATACATATCATGTTATAGCATGCAGGAGAGCCCGAAGAAAAGCTATAATCTCTATCGGAGCGACGTAAGCCTGAACCTCCGATTACATTATGGAACAATCATAGGCGCTTGTCTCACTCAAGGAACAATTATAATGCAGACTATCAATGGAGGGTAACATCGTGAGGAAACATAAAACAGGATCATAAGACATCATTCGTATAATTGGAATCTTTAAGTTAGTCGTTATCCACAGATAGAGTAAGGAAATCAAGAAATAGTTTAACGTTTTCATATTGTCATATTCTCGGTAGAAACATATCCCTCGACATAGTCATCATAGACATTTACTCATATTCGACATCGTCGTTGTCATCATAAAATCATATTCGTCGTCCTTAGTCATAAAAACTTTCAAAATCATAAAACTTGGTTTTTGGAGAAAAATGAATATTTTGGAAAACATTTGTAGACTTTTTAGAAGGAAATCATGTTTTAAAACCATTACTTCTAGCTTTTGAAAATGGAATCGTTATGGAAACGTTTAACACATCTCACATGTGAATCATGCCAGAAAGAGAAGGGGACGAGCCTTAACATACATGCGCCGCGCCTTATAGCTACACTCATTCATCCAAGCTTGGTTCCGCTAGTCTACATTCAAGAAAGTTGATGCAACCATTAGATTCATTGACATATACTTGTCGTACCCTTTCAAGTTCCTTCACTTATGGTCTGCCGGAATTTCGGCAGCATCTCCCCAATACATATACCACCCCCGAGAATCCAACTCGACTAATTTTTTTTTCAACAACAATCCGGGAATTCAACCCGGCCAAACTAACAACAATACTATCAATATCCAATTCAATTCCATCTTCAATTCAATTTAATTCAATTCACATAATGTTCCAACAACTTAATCTACATACTACTTCATCCGAAACCTTCAACCAATCACAACCATCATTTCATTGTCACTCTATACGTTAACTTCAACAACACCCTTCGTTTCACACTACATAATCCATAACAACATCAACTAAAAGGCAAATAACATCAATTACCATAACTTACCAACCTATACCATTCGGCCACAACAACAATACAAAGTTTTCATGAATTTCCATTCTTTCACACAACACCATACCGAACACCATGTATATCAACTACAACCCCAACATGGAGATTTCATAATTTATTTTCATCACATAATTTTAGAACGCATAAAATAATAAAACATTGATTCATTTTTGAACCAAGCGGCCCCTCCGCCATTCCTCTTATTCATCATTCTATGAATTCCATTCATTTTCTACATATTACCACAACACACAAACATTTTGGACCATTGATTCATCACTCCAACCCCTTTTACATACACATTACTAAACACACACATGCAGGGCCAAACACACCATACATACATATTTCATGAATTTCATTTACTTACACACAACAACCCAAGTAAACCCTTCACAACATATAAAAGGGGGGGAAACCTTACCTTTCCTCTTCAACTTCTTCACTTGGCTAGAACGGAAACGACGAAACGGATGGCCCATCTCCCCAAACAATTATACCACGTTGAGAGGACCTTCCATTTAGTAGGAAAACTAGGAAAATAATTTTCCTTTGGGCAATTTCCCATGGCTCAATTTTGAGAGCCATGGCCAAACCTCCTTCTCCACCCCCTTCATCTTTTTTTTTTTTTTTTTTCAGTTTTCTTTAAGTAAAATGATGACTTCCTATATATACTTGTCTTCCACCAATTTTCCTTATTTATAATTTGGCCCCCCAAGATAAGAATATGGCCACATGATCCCTCTCTAGAGAATTCTTTAATTTTTTTTTTTAGAATTTTCTTACAATTAAAAAAAGACTAATGTCTTCTTAAACAAGCTTTTCCATAATTTTATAATTTACAATTAGCCCCCATTAATTAAAAATAAGGCAAGTACGGCCAACATGGCCCCTTTTTTGAACTTTTTTTTAACTTTTGTAAAATTACCTTTTTCCCCTAGCCTTTCCCCATTATTCCCATGAGCCACTTTGCGAGTTTTCTTTTTTGCCCCAAACTTTTTCAATATTCCATGCCAACAATATTCGTAAATAATTTTTAGTCTACTTGTACATTAAAAAACTTTGGAAAAAGATCTTGCCTTCATCATCCCACTATACTTCAAATTATTTAACATTTAAAATACGCAAACATCCTCCCCCCCTTAAAAATTGTCCCCGAATGTTCAACAACCCTTTGGGGGGCCCAAAATTTCAGATTTTTTTTAAACGCTCTTTCCTTTATGCCCCGACTTTTTTTCCTTTACCTCGTTTTTCTTATAATCGAACTCCTTGACCTTTTCATGAGTCCTTGCTCCATGTCAATGTTTTCCTTTCGCCAAACAACTTGTTATCCCTATCCTTTCCGGGCATTTCTTTCCGTTAGACCGTCACCGCACCTTAATGAAAGCCATGTCTTGGGAGACTTTACTTAACGATCGGCTACTTCCCTTTCTCTCATATCCGTCTCTTGGACACTCATTGTTACTGTTCTACTTTTCTCCCAAGATCCCCCCCACATGCCGACATATTTTGAACTGGGTTCCGAGCTAATAGGTTTCTTTTTTTGACACTTGATAGTGTTGCGATTCCTTTTTAGGTCTAATATAATAGGTCTCCCTTGGGCCCTTAAAACAATCTTTCTATGAAGTCTTGTTTTAAACCCTTTTTTCTCATCTTTTTTCTAACTCCATGCCTGCATCCCGGGAAAATTCTTATCCTAAGTTTTCTTTTACCTTCCATCTATGTCATCCTTTTGTCCACATTCCCATCCACTATTCGTCCTTTCACTTCCTTAGTTCGCTTGTTCGTAATTCTTCCTTGACGCGCATTTTCCCAAGTGTATCCATATTTCTTCCATCCTAGTTACTATTCCTTTAGTCTTGCTTATCAAAATCGTCGTCAAGCCTTGTACACTCCTTTCCTTCCTTTTTTTCATACTTATCCCTCTTCACATGCCTCTTTGAGTCCTTACCCAAACAATCTCGCGTTTGCAATTTTCCGGATCCTCCTTTTTCGGGTTCTTTCCTTTCGCCTTCTTTGACACTTTGTTCTCTTTGTTTTCCACTAACGCACTCTCTTTTCCCTTTTCCCAAATATTACCATATTAGACCCCCCCCCTTTAAACCATAACAAAATAATGACAAACTTTCCTTTTAAAAACTTATCCCCCTTTTTCCGTCACTTGGGGTTCGATTCCCTTACTTGACTAATGCCTTCCACCGTGGCGCCGGTTGGGGCTCCCCTATCTATCGAATAATCATAGTAAAAAATTCTACATATTCATAAAATATATATAGTATTTACTATCAACTAACCCACAAAGTACTTCCAATCACTATTCAAACCTATCCAACTTTAACCCGTGACGCATTCCCCTGCTCTTCCGCCCCCCCTACCTCTTTTTGACCCCCATAGCTTCCAACCATTCCGTATACTCGATTTCCCTTAGGGCACTCTTAGCTTCTCATTTGTCCCTTATATCTCAATTTGTAAAACTTTTTGTTTACTTCCCAGGGTCACCCCTCCCCGAAATGCCCCACCCCAGCACGCTTAACCCAAACTTTGGTGGAATTTTCCTTAACACCCATATTTTCCCCCCCTTTTTTACATGGCCTTTACTACCGACCGGCCAACAAAAATTTACGACTTCCCGGACATTTTTGTAATACGTCCTTTCTTCTATAATGATCGTTTTGCCCTTTTTTAATTCCCCATATTCACCTTCCGCCTACATCATGACTATTTCCCCCGTCGCCCCGCCACGTAACGGAGCAAACATATCCCTCCGCCCCTTTCCCTTTTTGATCTTCCAAGCCCCCCCCCTTTCGCGATCCCGGGGCCCCCGAAAAAGGGTTTGTAGAGGATCTTATTTTCATACTTTGCTCTATCGCACGATCTAAGACGGGAAAAAAGGGCAACCATTCCAGATGCCCCCCCCCTCCCGTTTTTAAATGTCCGGGTTCACACCCAAAAGGACCCCCGCACGACTTTGCGACATCCCTTAGACCGACTGCTCGATACCACTTTGTCACACCCCCCCCTTCTTCACCTTGAAAATTTCCCCAAGCGACAAAATGGGTAGACTAATGAAATTTGATGTTTTGAGGTTTGGACAAGTAAGAACTAGTATGTGATGATGCTAATTAAGGGTTTCAAAAGGGATTAGACTTGAGGGAAAAAAAGTGTTAAAAAGCGAGACTTAATTTGGTTGGAATTGGGGGCATTGAGTTAATGATGTCCAAAAAGAAAAAGTTATAAGTCCCCTTTAATGATATTGAAGTGTTGAACAAGTGTTAAGAAGGTTCCATAAGGATCGGGAAACAAAAAGAGTCGACGAAACAAAACTCGAAGA
>NW_026722490.1:0-6831 GCF_029784015.1 Lycium ferocissimum | reverse complement strand
TTATGCTTCCTCCGCACATGCGTTCGATTTTGATATTAGTTATTACATTCTACGCACATATTCGATACATTTTCCGTCACGACCCCACTTTCTTCGGGGGCGCGTTTCGTGCGCGCGGCGTACGACCGGTTTGTGGAGCCGTTGCTTAGGTTATCTACTCGGTACCGTTGAAGCGCTCGCTTTGTCGGAGCTCCGTATTTTGGTATAAGATTATGTAACGCATATGTACGTATTTATTAAAGGTACGGCGGGGCCGTGTCCGTCATATGATTATGTTTTGTTACGTAGAGGTACGTAGGCATGTGGTGTGGGTTACGTATATGTTTCGTGAGATTTGCGTACGCTTAGAGTTAATTATGTTTTGTGGCGGCCTTATCGGCCTTCGTGCGGCATGCCCATTTGTCTTGGTTAAATTATGATTTCTGTTTATCTTTGGTATTTTGCTAATTTAGGTTAAGGTACGTACGAGTGTCCAACTAGGGCACGTGTCGCGGCCTACGGAGTTGGGTCGTGACACTAAACAACTCAACCATTATACTACCTTACCCGAAACTTCCAAATGCCATAAGAACAACAACAATACATTTCTTTCTTCCAAACTCATGAACTACACCAACAATCTACACATTAGCAACATTATTTTCATAAATACAAAAGACTACATTAAAATCACATTAACCTCCAAATCAGCCCACGATTACAACTTCAATTTTCAACCATTAAGCCTTCATTTTACAACATAAGATCCACAACACAACATCCTAAACATACCAAATGAAATTAGTCCTTCACACCTACACCACACTACTTATACACGGCCACAACACAACAATTACATCTCCAACTCGAATCATTCAATGCCTTCATTCTCATCACATAATCCATGACAACAACAACCAAAATACTAAGGAAAATCAATTCGCCATAACTTACCAAAAACATCCCCTACACGACCAACATCAACATACATAAATTCCATAATTTTTCATCCATTTCTACACACACAACCACACTCAAACATGCTAAATACAATTAATTCATCATTCATACACCAAAGCAACATGTACACGGCTACAACTCCCACACCACAATTTCATGAATTTCATTCTTTTCCACATATCACAACATACACAAACCATTCTTAACATATAAAAAAAGAGGATTAAACTTACTTTTTCCACTTTGTTCTTCAACTTGGCTAGGGTTGAGATTTGCAAAAACAAGGGATTTGTTTGCTCCAACAACCACTTCATGTTGCTTAGGACCTTCCAATTAGTTGAAAACCTAGAAGAAATAATTTTTTTGATGGAGATTTTTGGACCTTAATTTTGCTCCCTCTTGGCCGAATGGCCTTCATCTTTTGTTCTCCAAGGTTCTCCATTTTTCTAAGTGTTGAAGATGGAAAATATGACTAATTAGTCATCTTACACAAGCTTATATAACTCATCCATGTGTACCATGGCCCACACATGGGTTGGACCAATTAAATTTGGCCACAAAATGTGTGGGGACCATTTCCAAGCCACATGGCCAACATGGCCAATTTTCATGATTTACCAACTTTCCAAAATTTCACTTCTAGCCCCAATTCTCATGAAATGCTTAACTTTTCATAATTCACTTTTAACCCCAAATTTTTCTTATTCCAAATTTACCCTTAACACTCCATACCAATGAAAAGATGAATATGCAACTTGTGCATTAAAACAAAAATCAACAAAATCGAAAATTAAAAGTCTTGTCCATAACTTGTCGCAACCAACTTAGAATATTCCAACGTACAAAGTACGGGGTATAACAACTATCACGTTCTTTGTCATACAATACTCATTTCATATTCTAAATATCATTTATAACCCCTTTATAACATCAACACATCCATTTTCATGATTCAATCCCACTACTACTCATTAATGGCACTATTCACACATTTATGACCCATTTCCAATACTCTTCTACAATCCATGTGTTTCAACTCATCAATACTTCAAACAACATACAAAGATCATGAAACTTACCTTGGATGATGGACGAAGAAGCCTTGGATGACAATTCACCTTTTCCACCAAAACCCTATTTCATCTCTCTTAGGATTTCTTGATTTGAATGACTTTAGAGAGGTTTCATACACTTGATTCTACTCAATTCTTGTTGTTGATCTTTGATTTCTATTGATTCCTCATGGATGAAGTGTTTGGAATGTTCTAGAGGTCTCTTAAAGTGTGAAGGTGAAGTATGAAATGAAAATGAAATAAGAAGAGGTCCCTTATATAAAATCAAGTTCAGCCCCGACCAAAATATACGGACCAACATACAGTCCGTATGTTTTCTACGGGCCGTATGTCTGGCCGTAGATCTAGTCCAGCGAGGTATGCTCTTGTCACGACCCGACAACGGGCCATGAGGGTATCCGGGGCTAACCACCGAACACCGATCATTCTGTTACTTATCTGCTCTCATTCATAATATATACTCATAATCATAGAAAAACTATCTTCATTTAAAACATATTTACTTTTATAGACATAAGACCTTCCGCTATCAAAATAATATATATACATATACATACAGACCATGAGACCATGCTACCCACACTGCGTATCTACAAACCTCTACTAGAGTACTAGACATATGGATGGGACAGGACCCCGTCATTCCCAATCATGAATATACACATATATGTACCAAAAGAATAATCAATGGCATCTCCGAAAAATGGAGTGCTCTCAAATCGGCTAGCTTCTACGAGTCGGATCACCTCCCCGTCTATGCACGGGGGCATGAACACGACGTCCGAAGAAAAAGGACGTCGGTACGAATATTGTGCGAGTATGTAAGGCATAAACAATAATAAGATATCAATGAAATAAGGAGCGTCGATGAGGAGCAATCGTAACCGACCGATCATAAGGGAAATAATGCATGCTGGCTTACTTTCATACTCATCATCATATCATATATGCATAAATGTATAAATGTATAAACTGCCCGACCATATAGGTGCGGTGTGGTAATCAATAACATTAGCAATAGCATTATCCTGCGTCCAGGCCTCCCGCGTTCGGGGTATCATCTCGTGCCTCCCACTAGTGGTGTCTGCCCATGCCATCTAGTCATGGTGTATAGCTGCCCGCCTTGGCGGTGACTGCCCGGCCAACTAGGCGCGGTGTAATATCATCATGTACTCATCATATCATGCTCATCATAGTATACTTATCATAACATGCTTATCATAATATGCTTATCATAACTCATCGTAGTACATGCATAGAGACTCATAGACAATCATATTCTATCGGGGTGACGTAAGGTCGTGGACCCCCGACTCCATTATGAAACATTCGTAAATATTCTGCCTCACCTTGAAGGAACAAACATAAGGTGAGTGTATATAATGATTCACATCACTAGATTTCATATGACTTCATTAACTTTACGGGGACATTATGTCATAACTATAGTATCTCTTGACTTAAGCTTGCCATTATCATTATCGTATTCATCTCATATCTCTTATCTTGCATAGTTATTCATGAACAAGGACTCATAGCTTTATAGGGGATGGAACATTCATAAGAAAGAGGAAATTCATGCCATAGGACTCATGCCTTAGAAAGAAAGGACTAGCCTCACATACCTTCGTCGTTTAGCTATTCTATCGCTTGCTCATTCTCCTTTAATGCACTTGTCTATACCTTCAAGAGGGATTCGTATCGACATTAGCTATATCATCGTGAAAACATACTTACTAAAGCTATAGAAATTTGTGCGGCATTTTATTTGTTTATCTGCTTTCCTCCATTATTCCATATCAACTCGAACATTCATAACAACCCTCACAATATCACTAACAACAATCGTCATCCATTCACACGATTCGCATTTCATAACTTTACTTCAATTCTTCATAATTATGGCCAAAGTTCACTATCGCATTCTTTCATATCCAATGCTTATTTCATGTTCTAAATATCATTTATAACGTGTTTATATTAGCAACATAACCATTTCCCTGATTCAACTCAACTACCATTCAATAATGACACTATCTTCATATTTGTGACCCATTTCCTATACTCTTCCACAATCCATGTGTTTCAACTTATAAATACTTCAAATAGCATAAAAAGGTCATGAAAATCACCTTAGATGATGGAGGAATAGGCCTTGATTGATGATACAATTCTTGCACAAAAACCCTATTTCATCTCTCTAGGATTTTCTTGATTTGTATGACTTTTAATGGGTTTCCTTCACTTGATTCACTTGATTTCTTGTTGTTGATCTTTGATTTCTATTGATTTCTCATGGATGAAGTGTTTGGAACTCTCTAGAGGTTTCTTGAATGGTGGAGGTGATGAATGAAATGAAAATGAAATGAAAAGGGTCCCTTATATAAAATTAAGTTCAGTCCCGACCAAGATATACGGACCAACATACGGTCCGTATGTTTTCTACGGGCCGTATGTCTGGCCGTAGATCTGGTCCAGTGAATTATGGTATTCTGGGCTGAATCTACTATTGGACATACGGTCCATACATTTTATACGCCGGTATGTCGGCCGTATGTTTGCCCGGGGGCTAGAGTTGTTTCGTCGACTCGTTTGATCTCCGATCCTTATGGAACCTTCTTAACACTTGTTCATTACTTTAATACCATTCTAAGGGATGTTATAACTCTTCCTTAAAGGGTCATTAAGACATCATTAACTTAATACTCGTAATTCTTATCCGTTACACTCGACTTGCGACTCACTTCCCTTAACAACTTTCTTTCCTCAACTCGAATGTCTTTGGAAATCTCAATTAGGATCATCAAATACTATTTCTGTCATACCCTGATTTTACTAAGGGTGTGATGGGCACCCGACCCCATATTCGGAGCCGAGCGAACCCACAGACTCTTATTACCTACGCCAAGCTTTCGGACTCTTAATCGGACAAAAATGATAAATACAAGAAATATTTTGGAAATATCCTTTGTAGTTTACAAATCGACAGAATCTGTAATCATATGGAATTTGTCACACCCTAACCTTATTAGGGTGTGATGGGCACTCAACCCTTACCTAGGGCCGAGCGAACCCTCAGACTCTTACCGCATACAAAACCAGGCCGAACTTTTTAAATCAAATAAGATAAAATACATAGCAAAATTTTCAGCAATCTCTTTTCTCGTAGCCCTTAAATCAAACAAATCTATAATTATACAAAATTTCATTACATAACGCAGACCGACATATCGGCTGATTCGAGCGCTTACGGAGTCGACAACCACCACCCACGACGCGTTCGCAAGTCTCTAACACGGATCCGAAATCATATCGGACAAACTCGACTCGGCGGTATTCCGGAAAACGGAGCTTGCCATCTCACCGGAACACCTTCTATAATAACTTCGGCTCATACGGGAGTACTGCGCGGCATGAAACGCGGGTCCGAAGAACGAGGGGGGGGTCATACGGAATATGTGCGAGTATGTAAGGCATGCAATACGGAAATAATCCATAACCGAAAACAGACAGAAATAACAGATGCATACATTACTCAGAATACCAGACACTTACTTTTCAGACACAAGTCTTACGTACCTGTCTCATGTGTCAGAAAGAGTACAGAGAATAGGCGGGTCATCCAGAGAATACCAAAATACGTATTTAGCAACTACAGATCGCATGTCCGAAGAGGTGCAGAAAATACAGAATGCACCGGAGATGTCGCATGTCGGACGGAGTGCAGATCGTACAGAATATTCAGATGAGGTCATATGCCAGACGGAATACCGAACGTACAAAATGCTTAGACGATGTCATATATCGTACGGAATACAGAACATACAGAATGTTCAGATACTGGCATATATCAGACGAAATACGGAATGTACAGAATGTTCAAAGGATGACATATACCGGGCAGAGTACAGAATGCACAAAATGCTCAGATGACGTCATATATCACATAAGCGTCTAACGTGTCCCGGCCCTCCCGTGAGGGACTCGGTGGATAAACTCATCAATGCATGTCAAAATCATAGTTCACATATGCACATAACGTGTCCCGGCCCTCTGATAAGGGACTCGGTGAATAGGATCATGTATAACAGAATCATATGTCATATATGCAAATAACGTGTCCCGACCGTTTGTTAAGGGACTCGGTAGTACAGAATCATGCATGTCAGAATCATGTGCCAAGTATACATACGTGTCCCGGCCCTCTACTGCGGGTCTCGGTGAATAATATCAAGTGCCATCCTGGCCGCCATCCCTGTAACATCATAAACATATACAGATAACGTGTCCCGGCCCGCAAGTACGAGGGACTCGGTGAAAAATGCAGTGGAATGCGCACGAGAACATGTCCTGGCCCGGGACTCAGTGAATCAGAATCATACCGCGAGTACGCACGAGAACATAACATGCCCTGCCGGGACTCGGTTGAAAGATACATTAAGCCATGCACGAAGCGAGAGATCATGAGAAACCATATGCACATAAATCCGGACTCGATGGATACGTACACTTACCGACATACGAAGATCCGGAAGCAAGTTTCGGGTCCTTCCGAATTAGTATCGAAAAGTTATGGACGTTTGAAGTACGAGATACCTCTTCGGACTTTTCAAGCGATCCGGATCGTGTATGAACAACATTAAAGCTTACGAGAGAATGTTCATATCAAAATACATGTATCAAATGCTTATATCACAACACTTATGTCAGAATACTTATATCGAATTTCTATTGAGAATATTTACATCGGAGTGATTATATCAAAATATTCATATCGGATCATTCGTATCGATATTTATCAGATAGTCAAATCGAATAC
>NW_026722489.1:0-9656 GCF_029784015.1 Lycium ferocissimum | reverse complement strand
ATGCTGAAAAAACAGGGTTGATGGGGTATTTATACTTCCCAGGTCGGTTTCACCGACCTTCTCACGTGGGGCCCGTGGAGCCATTTGCGCCTTAGGGTCTGCTCTTAAAATGGCCATAACTCTTGGATTCGACATCGTGTGAGGGACCATGACCTATGGTTGGAAATCTCTTTCTCGATTATCTACAACTTTTATTTTTGGTGTTTTTTTAAATTTCTAAACTTATAATGCCGTTTTTGCCCTCCAAGGCAAATCATCCGAAAATATTTCCTTAAATCGTCCTTTGGAGGGCTTATGTCCATATTTGGCTTATGGGTCCTTCTTAGGACTTACTCAACTTTCCATGTACTACTTATAATACTTATAATATATCCTTTACAAAATCCCGACATATGTGGGCCCCACCTTAACTCATGGTTTCGCGTCATCATCGAGTGATCATGTTAACCGATTTACTCCATACACTCTCCAAATGTCATATATATGTTCTTATGCTCAGATAACATAATCTTCATCCATAATCCTTGTATAAATCGTTCTCCCGAGTTCATACTAAGCCGTCCAACAGCCTTGATAACGCGAAATTTTCTTTTCCAAGGTGTAACACTCTTGAGTATGCCGTGTTACGAAGCTTATGCCGTGTTCTCGAGTACGATGTGTTATGGCGCCAATGACTAGGTGGCGACCATGTTCACCGAGTCCTATAATGGGCCTGATATGTTTTCTACTATTAATATGCATGATTTGTATTTCAAGAGTATGCATTTTGGCATTCGTTATTATACTTATTTTCTCGTACTTCTTACGCATAATCGTGTTTCAAAAGCTAGCATTTTGGTATCTCCGGCCTTTGCACTTGTTCTCTGCATCTCTTATTCCGCATATCTTCCTCGATCACCGTATTTCATAATTACATACTCTGCATACTTCGTACCGACCCCCCTTCTTCCTGGGGTCGCGTTTCATGCCCGGGCAGTACGTACGCTCGCTTCCGGTGATCCGCCACCTAGGATATCTGCTTTGCTATCTTGGGAGCGCTCCTTGTTCAGAGCCTATATTTTTGGTACGTACACTCTCGTTGTATATGTATATGTCTATTCAGGCACGGGCGTGAGGCCCCGTTCCGTCATATGATACGATCAACTGTTAATTCTTAGAGGTCCGTAGACATACGCGCGGGTCGTGAATAGCCACTGTCAGCTTATGTCCGTGTGATTTATGTTTTCGGGAATCCCCATTCTAGCAGCCTTGTCGGCCGCGTGTATATATGTTTTGGGATGTTGTGTATTATGACAGCCTTGCCGGCTTCTGTGCGGTATATATGTATATATATGCGACAATAGATGACGTCTGACCTTTGTATATGTATAAGTTGTTTGTATGCTGATTATGGTTAATAGAGGATGAGTGTCCGCCTGTGCACTAGTCACGGGCCTACGGGGTTGGGTCGTGATAAATTCTTTGGCTAGATATGCCCCGACGATGGTGGCCGACATGGGCGATAGAGTGCATAGATTTGTGAGTGGCTTAAAGCCACATTTGCTTAAAGATTGCTTGACGGCTTCATTGCAAAAGAGCCGGGATGGATATTTTCCTCATTCAAGCCCATGCCCAAAATCTTGAAGGACAACAACCTCCGCAGAGGGGTGATCGTGATGTTGATAGAGGACAAAGCAAAAGGGCTAGATCTATGGGCACAAGCGGTGATTATAGAGGGGGATCAAGGCAGTCATATTCTGTGGACCTGTGCCGCCGTTGACGAGTGCACCTCCCCGATTTACGGTGTAGGAGATTTGATCGCTCTTTCCGTCTCGTACGTGGCTGCAGTTCGAGGCCTCAGTTCACAGCTTGGGCGAGACTATAGTCGGTGAGACCGCACCACGATGCGCCGCGAGGGTAGATTGCATTCGACGTGCCGCTGTGGTTCCGACGCTAAGGCGTTTGTGGTCGCGTGCATATGATGAGAGATTGCCCGTCGATGAGCGGTAGAGCCGGGTCCACTTCTACGATTCACGGCTGGTTCTTCTCATCGTTGCGTCCGCTCACGTGCGTACTCCCCGTATTCCGCGAGTAAAGATAGAGGCCGAGGGGGAGTATCTACTTCAGTGCTACTCAGCCCCGCTTGTATGTTTTAGCCATGATGTGATCTCGAGTCCTCCCCGTATGTGGTTACGTGTTTTCTCTACGACGTGTATGCATTGATAGATCCGGTTCTACACGATCATATATTACTCCATATGTTGCTAATCGTATCGCGAAAACCCGACAATTAAACCTTTCATATGTCTACCCCATTGGTGATCCCGTGATAGCTAGACAAGTATACAGAGATTGTGTAATTGTGATATGCGATCGTCGAACTAAAGCTGACTTAGTTGAGCTAGAAATGTTAGATTTTGATGTGATTATGGGTATGGATTGGTTGGCCTCATGTTATGCTAATGTTGATTGCCGAATGAAATTAGTTCGATTTCAATTTTCGGGAGAGCCCGTGCTTGAATGGAAAGGTAATACGCAACCTGCGGGTAGGTTTATTTCCTAACCTTAAGGCAAGAAAGATGATAGCCAAGGGCTATATTTACCATTTAGTCCTAGTTCATGATACTAAGCAAAGTCTCCAACTTTCCAATCCGTTCCGTTAGTAAATGAGTTTCCTGACGTATTTTCGATGAACTTCCCGGTGCCTTCCTCGAGAAAGGGAGATTGACTTTGCCATTGATGTGTTGCCGGATACCGAGCCTATTTCTATTCCTCCTTATCGAATGGCTCGCGTGTCTGAAAGAGTTAAAGGCCCAGCTTGAAAGATTTGCTCGGTGCGGTTCATCGACCTGGGCCACCGCGGGGAGTACCCGCATTGTCTGGTGAGAAAGAAGGATGGTTCTCAAATGTGTATTGATTATAGGCACGAATAAAGTGACGATAAAGAACAAGTATCCTCTTCCAAGACCGAGGATTTATTTGATCACCACAGTGTGCCAAGTGGTTTTCCAAGATGTGACTGAGGTCGGTTATCATCCTGAGAGTTAGAGAAGAAGATATTCTCGAAGACAGCCTTTTCGCATCAGGCGTGTATGGCCATTATGAATTCCGAGTGATGTCGTTTGGGCTAACTAATGGGTTCCCAGTTGTTCATGAATTTAATGAATAATGTATTCGTTCTTTTTGGATCTATTTGTAATAGTATTCATCGATGATAGTCTGTTGTATTCTCGCACAAAATCAGAACATGCAGATCATTTGCGCATTGTCCTTGGAATTCTTCGAACTCGGGAGTTGTATACGAAGTTTTCAAAGTGTGAGTTCTGGCTAAATTCTGTGGCATTCTTGGGTCATGTTATTTCAGATGATGGCATTAGATTTTATACTCAGAAAATTGATGCTGTGAAGACTTGGCCAAGGCCTACGACGCCTTGCAAAGTTCGTAGTTTTCCGGGATCGGGTGTTATTATAGAAGGTTCGTAGAGGGCTTTTCATCCATTTCCAGCCCCATTAACTAAGCTAACCTCGTAAGACAAGAAATTTTATAACGATGCTTGTGAGCGTAGCTTCTATGGTCAAGGACAAAGTTAACCTTGCTTCCAGCCTTAACACTCCTAAAAGGGGCCGTACGGTTATGTTGTATTGTGATGCTTCCGGCATTGGGTTAGATGTGTATTAATGCGCATGGAAAAGTCATTGCTTATGCTTCAAGACATGAAAAGAATTACCCAACTCATGATCTTGAATTGCCATAGCTTATTCATGCATTAAAAATGTGGAGACACTACTTGTATGGTGTGCATGTTGATATCTATACGGATCACAAGAGTCTCCAATATATTTTTAAACAGAAGGAGTTGAACTTTCGGCAAAGGCGGTAGTTAGAACTATTAAAAGATTATGATGTGAACATTTTATACCATCTCGGCAAAGCAAATATAGTAGCGGATGCGCTTAGTCACCGGTCAATGGGTAGTCTATGTGAAGTTCCTTTGGAGAAGAAAGCATTGATTCATGAGCTCCACCTAGCTAATCTTGGAGTGCGTTTGACTGATTCAGGTGATGCAGGAGTTAGTGTTGATAATCCCACAGTTTCGTCCTTGAATCTGGAAGTAAAAGAAAGGCAATACGAAGATCCTCAGCTGAGTCACTATAGGGATATATGTTATGCGAAAGAGGAGTCTCCATTTGAAATTTCCATAGAAGGAGTTCTCAAGTACCGAGGCAGGTTATGCGTTCCAAACGTTGCAGAATTACACCGCCGAATCTTAGAAGAAGCTCATTATTCTTGGTATTCTATTCATCCAGGAGCGACGAAAATGTATCATGATCTTAAATTGATGTATTGGTGGGATGGCATGAAAAGAGACATAGCAGAATTTGTAGCCCAATGTCCAAATTGCCAGCAAGTAAAGGTAGAACATCAAAAGCCAGGAGGATTATTGCAAGCGATAGAAATTCCTACGTGGAAATGGGAAGTGATCAATATGGATTTTATTGTAGGATTGCCCCGTTCCTGAGGCAAGTATGATTCCATATGGGTGATTGTGGATAGATTGACGAAAGTAGCTCATTTCCTTCCAATCAGAACCACATACTCAGCAGAAGATTATGCGAGGCTGTATATCAAGAAAATTGTAAGACTTCATGGTATTCCGATATTCTATTATTTCGATTACATGAGCACACGCTATTACAGCTAAGTTCGAAAATCCTTTCAAGAAGGTCTAGGTACTCAAAGGCTTAGTACGGCATTTCATCCGCAAGTCGACGACAAGTCGAGCGTACTTATACGTACCTTGGAACATATGCTAAGTGGCATGTGTTTTAGATTTTAATGGTAGCCGGGATGACCACTTACCCCTAATCGAGTTCGCATATAATAATAGCTATCATTCTAGCGTTCAAATGGCCCCGTATGAAGCTTTGTATGGAAGGAAGTGTAGATCTACAATTGGATGGTTTGAAATCGGAGAAGTACAATTAATAGGCCCCGAGTTGATTCAACAAGTGTAGAAAAAGTCAAGATGATCCGAGATCGATTATTGACAGCCCAAAGTCGCCAAAAATCTTATGCGGACAACCGCCGGCGAGATCTAGAATTTCAAGTCGATGATTGGGTGTTCTTGAAGGTATCACCAATGAAAGGGGTGATGAGATTTGGTAAGAAAGGGAAGTTGAGTCCTCGTTATATTGGACCTTACAAAATCATCCCCAAAGTGGGTCAAGTGGCGTATGAATTAGACTTGCCTTCAGAGCTTGAATTAGTTCATCCAGTACTTCATGTCTCAATGCTCCGCAAATGTGTTGGAGATCTCACAAAGATTGTGCCAGTAGATGATGTTCAGATTACAGAAAAGCTAGTCTATGAAGAAGTGCCAATTGCCATATTAGACAGGCAAGTACGTAGGCTTCGGAATAAGGAGATAGCTTCAGTTAAGGTCTTATGGCGAAATAACAACCGAGAAGAGATGACTTGGGAAGCATAAGAGAATATGAAATCTACATATCCGCATTTATTTCAGTCCCCGGAAGAGATATATGATGAAACATCGAGATTATAAGGTATGTATACTTTTCTTTTATGCATATGGGTCGTGTGTGGCAAATTTATTGTTATATCCCGCATTTTATGCAATCGGATAATTCAAGACAATCGCGGGAAGACAACAAGCAAGGCCATATTTTATTTTGTTTGGCATGTGAGTTGCTTATGAAAAAATTAGAAGTAAAAATAATGAGGAAGGTCAAGGGCATAAAGGAAAACTTTCAAAGTGGCATCATGGGAATTTTACAAAAAGTTCAAGAAAAATGCATGAAGGGGCCGTGCATTATGCTCCCTATTTTAATTAATGGGGGCCAATTGTAAATTATGAATGATGTATGGGCTAAATCTTGTAAGAGAAGACACTTAGTCTTCTTGTATTTTCAAGAAAATTCTAGAAATGATGAAGGAGAGACATGTGACTATAATTGAGGGGCTTAAGAATAAATAAGTAGTGGTGGAAGGAGTTAAATATATATGACTTATTAGTCATAATTTTCATGAAAGCTCTAGAGAATTTTCAAGAGACAAGAACAAGAAAAAAGAAGGAGAAAATATATATAGGCCATTCGGCCATAGAGATTTACAAGAAATCTTAGAAAAAAATTTCTCCAAAAATTGTTTTCTACTAATTGGAAGGCCCTTAGCAAAGTGGTGTATTCTTTAGAGCAAGAAAAACACATATTCATAGGAGTTGCAAATTCTAGCCAAGTGAGAATAAAGGAACAAGGTAAGGATTCATCCTTCTTTATATGTTATGGATGTTTGTGGATGTTGTAGTATATGAAAATGGATGAAATTCATGAAGAGCAAGTATATGGAGGGGTGGCCGTGAGGTGTGATATATGTGTGTGTGTGTGTGAAAATCATGTTTTAATTATATTATCTAGTGTTTGGTTGTTATTGTTGTGAATACTATATTGATAATGGAAATTGAATGAATTTGGAGAGAACGTGGTTGTGTGTGTGCATGATATGGCCGTGTAGTGTGTGGTGTGTATGTGGCCGTGTATACTTGATGTATAGTCATGTATAATGGTGAGTTGTGAAATAATAATGAGCGAGTTGTAATTAACATCTTAGTCGTTGTGAAGTAGATGTTATATCGCAAATAAAGACTTGATAAGTTTAATGGAAGTATTGGCAATCGGGAAGATTGCGTATATTGAAAAATAATGTTCTTGCATGGATAGATGTAATGATATTAGTATGATGTTGATGGAATATATATTATAAGGTTGCTATTGTGTTCATTGAAGTCGGAAGGTTTTGAAGAAAGTAGTAAATTGAGATCATGCATTTTGAATGAAGTATGTGAATTGCTAGTGTGAGTGTTGAGTTATGTTAATAGTTTGGCCGGGTTTGAATTCCCGGACTGTGATTGATGAGAAATTTGGTTATATTGAATGTTGAGGATGGTATATTTACAAAGGAAGTGCTTTAAATTTCGGTAGCCAAGTGTTTCCTTAAGATTCTAACTCTAAGAATCCTAATAGGAGTTTTGGTAAACATGACCAATTTGCAGATTTTGACGAGATTGCGACGTGAATCTGGAATAGCAAAAGGAGCGGAAAGAGGTATGTAAGGCTTCACCCTTCCTTCTATGGCATGTCTTAGACGTAATAAGTTGGGTACGAGCCTCGGGGACAACTCTATTCCCCGGAATCCGCACCCAAAGTTTCTCCTTCTTCCTTCAAAAGAGAATTGAACTACAAAGTGTGCAAAATGTTGGAAAGACCTCTCAAGCCCCTAGAACTTGCCTAAAGAGGACCCGATCATCTTAAACCATTGTAAATAACGCTATGACACGTAGCATATGTAAATTATGTACGCTATCTCACTCGGCCCGAGGTGGGCCCACTGTTCCCGGAATTTTCCTATCACCCCGTTTGACTTGTTTTGGAGTAGGATCCCAAGGAAATCTTCGACCCTTGTCCCGATTGACGAATGATAAGTACGCCATCCCAAAGGCAAGTGTATCCATGATGAGGGTGATCTTATAACGATAGCGATGAAGCGAAAAAATGAGAAAAGTGCCTACGTTAGATACGTAGATGATATAAGTATATGTATATGATAATAATCAGAGCGCTATATAGACGCTGATAAATATACATGATATAAGTATACGTGTATGATGGCAGAGTCAGAGCGCTATAGACGCTGGTAAATATATATATATATATGATATAGGTATGTGTATATGACGAAAGAGCCAGGGCGCTATAGACGCCGATATTTATACATGAAATATGCATATGTTTACGGGGAAGATGGAGATAAGGGCAGAGCGTTATATACGCATATCCACCGACGCCTGGTACACAGACATGATATCGTCCCGGACGCGGGATGCCCGACGCGGACGTATATATTTATGGTTAAATGGATCGGCCGCCGACGCCGGCAATATGATATATTCTATTTTTATGTATATACGTATATATATGAGTAAGGAAAGCTAAGAAAGCACTCGCATCTCGCCCAAGGGCACTTATATGTACAAAGTCATGTTTCTATCCCGTAACATGTGTGGTAATTCTTTTATGTCATTATACATGATTTATGTTTCTCGCATATTACTATTTATGCCTTACATACTCTCACACTATTCGCACTGACGTCCCTTCTTGTGGACGCTGCGTTTCATGCCGCGCAGGTCAGCAGACAGGCGGATTTGATCCTTAAGAGCTCTACCAGCCGTACTTGACAGCGCTCCAGTTGTTTCGGAGCCTCACTTCCTTGGTACTATTTTGTGTATCTATTTTCGGGCACGACAAAGACTCGGCCCTTTCTATGTATAAGTGTACTATGTCTAGAGGCTCGTACGTACATATGTACCGCTATGTGCTAAATATGTGGTATTTTGGCATCTTAATGTCGCCGTATGATCTATGTTCCTAATGACGTCGCTAATGTTAATGTTCAGCTTCTAAAAAAAAAAAGGCACCGTTTATACGACTTGCAAGAGGCTGTAAAATGATAGGTAAGGGGTGCTCGTACAAGAGTCGGTATCGTCACGCCCCCTAGACGGGTCGTGACATTTATATTACTATTGTATTGGGCCCCGTGAGGCAATGATATTATGGGTTGTTGTGACAGACGGTGGTGCCATATTATAGGGAAAACTCGCAAATTTTTCTAGAACTCGGCGACTTAACATTCGAGGACGAATGTTCCAAAAGGGGGAAGAATGTTACACCTTGGAAAATTCCCGTTAGCGTACAAGAATAGACGAACGCGGGAAATGACGTATACGAGGTTTGGACAAGTAAGAAATAGTATTTGATGGTCCTAATTAAGATTTCCAAAGACATTCGAGTTAAGGAAAGAAAGTTGTTAAGGAAAGCGAGTTATAAGTTGAGTGTATCGGATAAGAATTCCGAGTATTGAGTTAATGGTGCATTAATGGTACCTTGAGGAAGAGTTATAACGTCCATTAGAATGGTAATGAAGTAATAAACAAGTGTTAAGAAGGTTCCATAAGGATCGAAGATCAAACGAATCGACGAGAACAAGTCTCGGAAAATCGGGCAAACCTACCGGCTAAACATACCGGCCGTATAAATGTATGGACTGTATGTCCAATCGTAGATCCAGCCCAATATACCATATCTCACTGGACCAGATCTACGGCCAAACATACGGCTAGTAGAAAACATACGGATCGTATGTTGGTCCGTAGATCTTGGTCGGGGCTGATGATGAAATTATATAAGGGACCTCTTTCTCATTTCATTTCATTTCATTTCACTCCCACTCCTCCACTCTTCAAGAATTCTCTAGAATATTCCGTACACTTCAACCATAAGAAAACAATAGAAATCAAAGATCAACAACAAGAATTGAGGAGAATCAAATGTATGAAACCCATTAAAAGCCATTCAAATCAAGAAATCCCAAAAGATATGAAATAGGGTTTTGGTGCAAAGGGCGTATCACCATTCAAAGCTTATTCCTCCATCATCTAAGGTGAGTTTCATGACCTTTACATGTTGTTTGAAGTATTGATAGGTTGAAACACTCGGATTGTAGAAGAGTACAGAAAATGGGTCATAAATGTGTGAATAGTGTTATTATTGAGTAGTAGTTGGATTGAATCATGAAAATGGACATGTTGAGAATATAAATA
>NW_026722488.1:0-7070 GCF_029784015.1 Lycium ferocissimum | reverse complement strand
GCCGGGGCCTTTTTTGGCGTGTATATATATGTTTTCTTGAGATGTTGTGGTTATTGTGATAATATACTAGCTCATATGCGATATGCATACATATGTTTATATCTGACAGGTTCGAGACGACGACTGACCTGTGTATGTATATAAGTGGTTTGTATGCTGATTATGGTTAATAGGTGTGTACGGGTGTCCAGCTCGGGCACTAGTCATGGCCCACGGGGTTGGGTCGTGACAACTGCGCACCTCAGTAGGTGTCGTAGGTCTAGGCCAAGTCTTTACAGCCTCAATCTTACGTAGGTATCTACCCGAATACCATCGGCTCCTAATAATATGCCCCAAGAATGCTACCGTTTCCACCGGAATTCACATTTAGAAAACTTAAGATATAACTTCTCGGGTGTGGAGCACCCTAAGTACCGTCCTCAAATGGTCCGTACGCTCATCTTCGAACGTGAATAGACTAGTATTATCATCAATAAATATAATAACGAACATATCTAGGAATGGTTTGAATACTCGGTTCATCAAATCCATAAATACGGTGGAGCATTGGTCAGCCCAAAAGACATCACTCTAAACTCATAATGCCCTTATCGGAGTTCGAATGCGATCTTGAATATCGTCTCTTACCCGCTTTACCGACCGTAAGTCTATCTTGAAAAACACTTAGCACCACGCAACCGGTCAAATAGATCATCAATCTGGGGATACCTATTCTTTATTGTTACTTTATTCGACCGCCTATAATCAATACACATCCGCTTGACGACCCATCCTTCTTCCTCACAAATAGTACCGGTGCTCCCCAAGGTGAGGTGCTAGGCCTGATGAAGCCCTTTTCTAACAAGTCCCTAAGTTGCTCCTTTAACTCCTTCAGCTCTGCAGGTGCCATTCTATAAGGAGGAATCGATATGGCCGTGTATACAGCAATACATCTATAGTAAACTCTATCTCTCGTTCGGGAGGAAGACACGGAAGTTCATACGGAAATACATCTCGGAAATTCATTAACTATCGGTCGTACCCCGCTTCGTGTCATGCACACCAGAAATCCGATGATAAATATAACCTTTTCTAACCATCTTCCTTGCCTTGAGGTATCAAAATAAACTTACCCCTCGGTGATGCCGTATTCCCTATCCACTCTATAATCAGCTCTCCTGGGAACTGAAATCGAACTATCTTTTCTCTACAATCAATGTTAGCATAACAAGAAGCCAACCAATCCATACCCATAATAACATCAAAGCCTCGACCATATCTAACTCTATCGGATGGATACGCTATGGTATGACGACTATATATAACCACCGAACAATCTCTATATACTTGCTTTGCTATGACGAATCTCCTACCGGTGTGCTTTACCTCGAACGGTTCTATCAACTCGGGTTCTACTCCGATTCTATTAGCAACAAAGGAGATATATATGATAAGTGGAACACAGGATCTATCAATGCATATACGTCACGGGAGAAAATCGATAATATACCCGTAACCACATTCGGTGACGCCTCCGATCCCCGCCACTAGCCAAAGCATATATATCTTCGAAGGACCGCTGTAACTTGAAGCTCCGCCACGACCTTTGCACGGCCCGCTCGGTGTTCGAATACTACCCCGCTTGTGTGGCGCCTGCTTCTAAAGAAAGATGAACCGACAACCGATCCGATTAGGTCGAACCACACCACAGCTACCATCCTCATAGGGACACTCCCTCATCATATGGCCTTGACAGCCGCAAGAAAAACAAGTACCTGTAACCCAACGACATTCTCCAAAATGGGGCCTATCACATTGAGAACACCGAGGCAAAGGTGGCCTCGACTGACTCGAACCCCTGTTCATCTGTGAACCTGAAGCTTTGGAGCTCTGATCGGCTCTTGAATACCCTGTGCTGTTAAATATCCTACACGTGAATCGTAGAGGCGCACTCCGTTAAATTTGCCGGGAAGAATATCTAATATCTTCTTGAGCCGCCCTCGCCCTCGAAACTCACCGGGATAACCGTAGATCTAGCTCTCTCTTATGCCGGCTCTGTCGTAATCTCTATCCGCCGTCGACGTCCGTGTCGATCCTCTACCCCCCGTGCATATGCACGTACCCGAGCAATATCCATGCACCGGCTGAAGAGCCACCGCCATACAACCATCAATCAAATAACGATCCCGTCCCATCACATGTAGCGAAGACCCTATCGACCATATCGGCTACAATAGTAGGCGCATATTTATGTGAATCAAACTCCAGACTATACTCTCGAACGCTCCTGCCCCTCTGTCTCAACTGTAGGAATCTATCAACCCTAGCTCGCCGCATCTCTCGGAGCGAAAGTTGTCACACCCGATCTTGATCAGGGTGTGATGGGCACCCGACCCCGTGACCGGAGCCGAGCGAACCCGCTGACCCTTACTACGTAAATTTTTTTTTTTTTTTGAAAACCTTTAGGACAAGTAAACATAAATAGATGACTGCAATACTCTTTTGTTACTCTTAAGTCAAATAAAATATGTAACTATATACAACTCGTGTCATAATACAATGCGACTCCCGGGATCCATGACCACGTCCGCAAAGTCTCTAAT
The DNA here is from genome assembly GCF_029784015.1 of Lycium ferocissimum. Lineage (NCBI taxonomy): Eukaryota > Viridiplantae > Streptophyta > Magnoliopsida > Solanales > Solanaceae > Lycium > Lycium ferocissimum. The sequence continues at coordinate 4,488 of NW_026722488.1, read as the reverse complement.
CAGAATCGAAATCGGCACGTGTGCTATGACTCGGCCCCCACACTCCAGCCCAATGGAGCTTGCCAACTTATTTGGAACATCTTCTATCCCGGCTTCTATCCGTACGGGTGTGCACTGCGTGGCGTGACGCAACGACCCCCCGAGAAGAGGGGTCGGTACGAGCATTGTCCGAGTATGTAAGACATGAACGGTAACAACATAGTAAAGGTCATGCCATGTGTAAAGCAACTAACACGCGTGCGTAATAACTATATGGAAGCATAGACATGCGCAAAGATGAAGAGCAACTTTGTACATGTGAGTGCCACTCGGGGAGGGCCACGCACGCTAGCTTTTCTTTTTCTTATTCCGAACACGGTGTTTCTTATTTTTGTACATAGAAAAAATGACAAGCTTTCGAGAAAACGAGACTCTTTACTTACGATACGTGCGCCGAATTCATCGGCTCTCCCAACCCCCCCTCCCCAACGGTCTCCCAAATATATCGTATTATATATATATATATAGCACGACACGATGCCGCCGCGTACGCTCTCCCCATAAATCCCGCGTCCAGGCATCCCGCGCGTCCGGGATGATAAGCCGCCCGAATCGTGGACACGGTTGCCCTCCCATTCCCCACATATACAAAGTATACAAATACATTCATCAATATCGTGTATTATATACATTAATAAAAATAATTAAACGACGTACGGGGAGCCCAAGGAAAGCTATAACGCTATCGGAGTGACGTAAGGTCGGTAACCTCCGATTTTATTATGAGATAACCATGGGCGCTTTATCTCACCAAGGAACTAGTAGTAAGGCGAGACAATCAATGGAGGTCAACATTATGAATAAACTTGGAATGGAATCATAAGATAACCTTTCATGTACTTTGGGACCTTTAGACATAGGATCATCAAATTTTCTCATCATAGAGTCATAGTCGTCGTCTTAGTCATTAAAACTTGCAATATTGTAAAACTTAGTTTTTGGAGAAAAACGAATATTTTGGAAAACATTTGTAAACTTTTAGGAAGGAAAATCATGTTTTGGAATCGAGGATTTGTAAAAACAATTATTATTTAGTAGTCGAGTAATAACCAAAAACTTTCCTTAACTATAGAATGAAAATAAGTCCAATGGGTCAATAAGAGAGAGTTCGGGAATAGTGGGCCCACCTCGGAGTCAAATGAGGCGGCATATCAAATCTACGTATATTACAATTCATGGCGTCACTTGTGAGAATCTTAGGGTAATCGAATCCTATTTGCAAATTACTGGATGTTAAGAAGTTTTTCCGACATTTCGCGCGAGTTCTAATTCAATTCTGCTGAGTGAATAGTAACTATTTTCAATCTTAGGTTTCAAGAAAAGGAATGGTCTCCGAGGCGCGAAAACAAGCCTACACGTCTAAGACATGCCAAAGAAAGGAAATAAAGTCTTACATACCTCCTTCCGCTCCTTCTGCTACTCCAAATCCACGTCACAATCTCGTCAAAATCTGCCCGATTGGTCATGTTTACCAAAACTCTTATTAGGGTTCTTAGAGTTAAAATCAAGGAAACACTTGGCTACCGAAATTTCGGCCAGTCCTACGTAAATATACCATCCCGAGGATATGGCTCGGCCCAATTCAACAACAATAACCCGAGAACGAAACTCGCCCACAATATCAACAACAATACCAACAATTCAATTCATGAAACTTTCAAGCGATTCAATCAATATACTACTTTATCCAACACCTCCCATTTCCAATAAAATGATAACTACACATTCTCCTTTTCCTCTAAGTTCATGAATTACACACTAACAATATCGTACTAACATTATATTTCGTACATGCAAGAACATCATATTCCATGAACAAGCCTCCAACTATTAAACTTCACTAAGCTCATTAAGCTTTTATTAGCAACACAAAATCCATAACAACAACACTAAAACATCAATAGAAATAAATCACCATAACTTGTCACACCACACCCCATTCGGCCACACTACAACACCCATATTTTCCATGGATTCTTTTTTTCCATGTTTTCTATACATTACCACAACAAACAACACATTACATGAAATGAACTCAATTTTCTATACAACACAACACACACACGGCTTCACCTCTACATTCATATTTTTCATAAATTCCATTCATTTTCATACACTACAACACGCCCAACCATTCATATCATATAGAAGAAGAGAGAATTCTTACCCTTTTCCTTCAACTTCTTTACTTAGCCAAAGTCATGAGCTTGCAACAAAGAGGAAGATTCTTGCTTTAACAACTATACCATGTTGAAGAGCATCCTTGAATTGGTGGAAATACATGAAGAAAGAAATTTTTGGAACAAGATTTCAAAGCTCCAATTTTCCATGGACATGGCCGAATGGCCTAGTCTCTCCAAGTCTTGTTTCCATTTTTTTTTTCATCTTCTAAAGATGAAAACAAGCATGCCTTATTTATCTTTTTTTCCCACCACTTGTTTATATTTGCACTTAAGCCCCTCAAGTATGGCCCTTTATCCTCCTTCTCCCTCTAGAATTTTCTTCATTTTTCATGACTTTTCTTTTCCTTTCTTGAATTTTCTTCAAGGCCACAAAGATGACTTGTTGTGTCATCTTCTCTTTTATTATTTTTTTTGTCACATGGCCCATATGGCCCTTTTAGAATTTTCATGAACCTTTTGTGAAATTACCATTTTGCCCCTCAACTTTTCTCAATATTACCATTTTACCCCTAGCCTTCCGCATTATTTTAGTGGCATTTTGCAAAATTCTTTTTACCCTTAAACTTTCTCAATATTTCCATACCACCAATGTTCATAAATAATATTCATAACCCCTCGTGCATTAAAATAACTCTTTAAAAATAATCTTGTCCTTAACTTCTCACCATTGTCTCGCAACATCCGAACGCACGAAATACGGGCTATAACAGAAGTGGCCAAGGAAGGCCTCTACAAACTCATCCCATACTGCTGGAGGAGCACCCTCGCCCCTAGATAACTCCCAAGACTCATACCAACTAACAGCTACATTCCGCAACCGATACGAAGCCAACTCGACAGACTCAGTCTCAGAAGCCTTGATTATCCTCAATGTACGCTGCATCTGCCGAATAAACTCCTGCGGATCATCCTCGGGCTTTGACCCAAAAAACTCTGGAGGATTACAACTTAAGAAGTCACGAGCCCTCAAACTATCAGATCTATCCGCATGGTCAACTCCTAGCCCATGCCTGCGAGGCACCTTTTGCCACTAATACGCTGTCGAACGGGGTGAGCGCATCTCTCATGGCCCTATCCTCCGCCCCTGGCCGAGGAGAGGCTGAGGATGAGTCTTGGGCCTCGGAAGCCGGCGATAGCCGAACCGCCCACGATGCGGAAGGCTGCCGTGCTCTAAGTTCCTCGGGGGGGGGGCGGTGTAGCAGAGCTTGCCGACTGGAGTACAATCTCGGGCATAGACTGGGCACGGGCCCTAGTGACTCTCCGGGTTTGACTAGTGTCTCCTGCTACCGATTTTCCCTTCTGGGCAGCTGTCGCTTTCTTTGGAGGAGTCGTGTAAACACAATAATTTGTTGAGAGGGATTATCCTGATAGCATAGCTCTATCGCACGATCTAGAGTAAGAAGCAAAGGTAACATCCTAAATGTCCTGTAGCTTCCTGTTTATAGATTTGGTGCACAACACACCGATAAACAAGACTCTACTAGACACGGTGCCGTAGACACTCCCGAGATGAACCGCTTTCCTCGATACCATTTTTGTCACAACCCAACCCCATGGGCCATGACTAGTGCCCGAGCTGGACACTCGTATACGAACCTGTTAGATATAGTTAAACTGATGTAACACCTCGTATCTTAGAACTCATGTTAGGCTCGTATCGTTAGAGTTTTAGAGAAAAATTAGAAAGTTTATACGTATTACGAAAGTGGTTGACCAGCCTACTTCGGGCACCCATAACTCATTTATTAGTTGATAATTTGAGAAAACTTAAAACACGAAAGTTGTAACCCTGCGAATAGATTTCCAATGGCATCTTGAGCCTGCCACAGTAGGTGCTAAGAGTTATGCCTGTTTTACTATCACTAGTTGGAGCGGAACTTTTGATTTTGGGTTACGTTTTTAGCATTTTCCTACTCGGATGGGACTCCTTATTTTATTATTGTATGAAGTAAAAATGTCCCTAACACTATTCTAAACCCTAAGAGACTATTCTCTTCTCTCTACCTCCATCCCTAAAGAACATAGACACTTCAATCTTGCAAGAAACTCATTCTTGCAATCAAGAAAAATCAAGAAACCTTCAAGAATTTGGTTTGGCAATCTAGTTTCCTAAGGTTTCCTCCAAGGTAAATATTTTAATCAAGAACCTTTGTATTCTACAAGATTTATCATTTATAAAGACTAGAATAAATCCATCCATCCCGCTACCCTATAAAAATCAAGAGTTGTAAAAAGTTGGAGAAAACTCTAGTATTTTCCTTTTTTT
>NW_026722487.1:0-31350 GCF_029784015.1 Lycium ferocissimum | reverse complement strand
TGCAATATGTCCGAACGTTTGAGGCCAATATTATTATGATTATTTTAGATTTGTGACTAGGATTTTTTTTTGAAAAAAATAAAGGTAGTTTTTTTCCAAAAATTTTCATGCTTATGTTATGTTTTGTGGGCCCGATGGCTATGAGATTATGGGGTCCGCGGGTTCGCCGGCCCTAGGTAAGGGTCGGGTGCCCATCACTCTATTTGAGCTGGGCGGGTCAAGCAAAGTGTATCAAAGCAGTTCGTCCTAGGGGTTGGGTTCCGCAGTCAAGTCCAAAAGAGGAGTCTTGTTTATGGTGTGTTGCGCGCCACATTTATAAACAGGAGGCTACGGGGCACAGGTTACCTTCACGTCCGAGATCGCCATAGAGCCAAGCCACAGAAAATGAGATTCTGCATTAACTTTTGATTGCAACCGAAGAATGACACCGATAAAGAAAAGTGATTGATGGTGGTTTTAAGTCACAAAGTACGCAGGTAAGTAAAGGTATGAAAGATATATGTTGGAAAAAATATTGAAGCTGCGATTGAAGTACAAGTGGAAGACTAAAGGGGGAAAGTAAACAAGAAAGTATAACATATGCAGTTCGTGTTGGGCATACAAGGTAAGTCCACCAGTTTCATATTGTTATTGATATTGGGAGCCCTGTGTGGCTGCGATATGGTATGATATGTATATATATGTTGGCCCTGTGAGGCACTGTTGGTATTTTCTATGTACAGGTTTTGAGATAGTAACGGTTACAGAGGAAACTCTGCCGAAATTTTTTTTCCAGAAATAAAGAGAAAATGAGATGAGAATTTGTAATTCGACTTGAAAGGTCGTGTCCACCGTAATGGTAAGATTTGACTAAGCTACGAGTACGACTGATATCAAGGAAGAAGTACTAGTATGAGTAAGACAAGAGTAAGGAGGGCTAAAATAGTAATTATGCGCTGAGGGCGTTGAAATCTGTAAAGGCTTCAACTTACTCCAGATTATGTGCTGAAGGTCATGTGGTAGGGTGGACGCGATTATATTAGCATTACAGCGTCGTATTTCATTAGAAATCCAAAGTTAAGCGTGCTGGAGCGAGAGCAATTTTAGGATGGGTGACCCCCTGGGAAGTTTTCTGGAAATCTTACAAATTCAGACATAAGGAGCAAATGAGAAGCTAGAGTGGACTAAGGGAAATTAGAGTATGTGGAGTAGGCGGAAACCTTAAGAGGTCGCGTAGAGCAGGGCAGATTAGACCAGTGAAGAAAAAGAAAGTGCATTATGGCTCTAGCATTGGGGTGAGTTTGAGTAGCGTTGGGAATATTGTGTGAATGAGATTGCATGCTATGATAATAAAGGAAACCCCGAGATCCTTAAGACCCCATACGGTTAGTTGAACATTCGAGGACGAATGTTCTAAAGGGGGAAAGGATGTTATACCCCGTACTTTGTACGTTGGAATATTCTAAGTCAGTTGCAACAAGTTAAGGATAAGGGTGCAATTGTCACACCCTAATCTTGATCAGGGTGTGATGGGCACCCGACCCCGTAACCGAAGCCGAGCGAACCCGCTGACCATTACTACGTACTGAATTTTTTTTTTTTTTTTGAACCTTTAAAGCAAACATATTTAATAGGATTACTCATACACAATAAAACTCTGTCGTTGCTTTTAAATCAAATAAAATATATAGCTGTACAAAGCTCGTATCATTACACAAACTGGCTCCCATACTCACGACTCATGCCGCAAAGTCTCTAACTACGGACAAGACATCATAGCACGGCACGCGACTCCGGCGACACTCCGGGCAATTGGAGCTTGCCAACTTGCTGAAACATCTTTTATGTCGGTCGCTATCCATCCGGGAGTACCCGCGCGGCATGAACGCAGCCCCAAAGAAGAGGGGTCGGTTTAATAGCGTACCGAGTATGTAAGACATGAACAGTAATAACATAGTAAGAACTCCGAGAGCACATCATGTAAGGAGAGTATACTGTACATATGAGGCATATCACGTGTAAGACTGTGACCTGTGCATGAGTAATAACTATACGGGAACATAGACCATATCATAGAATAGGAGAGTGACCTGTACATATAAGTGCCCTTGGGCAGGTACCGTGCTTTCTTAGCTTTCCTTACTCATATATATACATATATACATAAAAATAGAATATATTATATTGCCGAGGCGTCGGCGACCGATCCATTTAACCATAAATATGCACATCCCGCGTCCGGCATCCCGCGTCCGGGACGATATCATGTGCCATACTCCAACCGATCGTGGATATGCGTATATAACGCTCCGCCCTTGTCTCCATTTTCCCCGTAAATATATCGGCGTCTATAGCGCCCTGGCTCTTTCATCATATATATATTCATATCACATACATATATCAGCGTCTATAGCGCTCTGATTCTTTTTGTCACATGCACATACTTATATCATACATATATTTACCAGCGTCTATAGCGCTCTGATTCTGCTATTATATACATATACTTATATCATGTGCATTTATCAGCGTCTATATAGCGCTCTGATTCGGTTATCATATACATATACGTATGTCGAGTACACGCATCAATCGGGGTAGTAGGGCAATATTCCATGTATTTAAAATCCTTAGAATAGCCATTATCTACAATAGCATTGGATTATCCAGAATCAGTTTAACATCCTCATATTTTCATTTTTATAGCAAAGTATATAGTCTACATATCTAACGTAGGCACTTTTCTCATCTTTGGCTTCGTCGTTACCTCTATAAGATCACCTTCATCATGGATACACTTGCACTAGGATGATACTGTACTTATCGTTCGACAATCGGGACAAGGGTCGAAGATTTCCTTAGGATTCTACTCCCAACACAAGTCAAGCGAAACGATAGGAAAATTCCGGGCACACTGGGTCCACCTCGGGCCGAGTGAGATAGCGTACACAATTTACATATATTACGTCTCATGGCGTTATTTATAATGATTTAAGATAATCGGGCCCTCTTTACGCAAGTTCTAGGGGTTTAGGAAGCTTTTTCAACCTTTCACACCATTTTTAGTTCAATTCTACTGAATGAATAGTAACTAATTTCAGTCTCGGATTTCTAGGAAAGGAATTGTCCCCGAGGCCTGTGTTCAAGCCTACTACGTCTAAGACATGCCAAGAAAGGAAGGTAAAGTCTTACATACCTCTTTTCGCTCCTTCTGCTTCTCCAAATCCTTGTTGCAAATCCGCCAAAATCTACAATTTGGTCATGTTTACCAAATGATGATTAGTGCACTTGAATTGGATTCTTACATGAAACTTGGCTACCGAAATTTCGGCAGCATTTCCCCTGTAAATATACCATGCCACCAAGTTTAACTTGGCCGATTTCAATCAACCAACGATCCCGGGAATACAACCCGGCCAAACTAACAACATTACCAACAATCATACTAATAATTTCAATCAACATACTACTTCCTTCAAGACTTTCCAATTTCAATAAAAACAATAACAACCTTGTGATTTATATTCCAACAACACCATACTAACATCATTGTCTTCCATACATGCAAGAACATTACATTCAATTAACATAAACTTTTATTTGCAACATGCAATCCACAACCAAACTTTCCATTCATCATACCCTTCCATCACCCATACCACTCGACCAATTCTCACATATATGCATATTTTCCATGAATTTTCATCCTTTTCTTTACATTACAACAACAACAACAATAACAACATGCTACATAAAATCAACCCATCCTTCCATGCACACACGGCCACATCCATAATTTCTACATTTCATGCTTTCCATTTATTTCCATCATAAAATACATGACAACAACAATTAAAATTCTACATAAGAATTGAATCATCACTTCCATACCATGCAAGCACCTACACGGCCACATGCACAACCCAATTTATTTTCATGATTTCCATTCACTTCTACATACTACAATATTCACAAATCATCTATAATACATAAAGGAAGGCTAGTTCTTACCTTGTTCCTTTCAAATTTCCTCTTGGTTAAGATTATGAAATTGTACAAACGGATGATTTCCTTGTTTCAACAACTCTCCCATGTTGTAGGGGCCTTCCATTTGATTGAAATGCTAGGAGAAAATATTTTTTTCTTGATTAACTTCCATGGCTTCTTTTTTTTTTTTTTTTATACCATGGCCGAACTACTCTTGCTTCTTTCTCTTCTTCTTTCTTTTTTTTTCTTTCTAGTTTCTTGAATTAAAAGGATGAACTCCTCTTATATATATATCTTCCCTCACTTTTCCATATTGCATCTTAGTCCTTCAATTATGGTCTCATGCCCCCTTTCTTTCTCTTCTAGATTTTTCTTCTTTTTTCTTGATTTTTCTTCTCTTTTCTTGAATTTTCTTACTTGGTCAAGGATGACCAAATGTCTTCTTCTACACACTTTAGTCCCTCATTGATTTACACTTTGCCCCCTTTTCTTTTTTTTTTTCTAGAGCTTTCTTCCCTTTTTCTTGAAATTTAATAAAGAAGGCCAAGTGTCTTCTTATATAAGATTTGGCCCTCCAAGGATTTTTCTTGAACCTTGTGAAATTACTATTTTACCCCTCGACTTTCCTCCATATTACCATTTTTTCCCTAACCTTCCGCATTATTTCCACGGCCCATTTTTCGAATTTCTCTTCTTGCCCTTAGCCTTTCTCAATATTTTCCACACTACCATTGCCCACAATTAATATTCCTAACAACTCGCACCCTAAAATTATTTTAGGACATAGTCTTGTCCTTAACTTCTCGCCATTGTCTCGCGGCATCCGAACGTACGAAGTACGGGCTATAACAGCAATTTTCTCCGATTTTGTTAAAAGTGCATAAGTTGCATACGTATCTTTTCGTTGGTATGGAATGTTAAGGGTAGATTTGGAATAAGGAAAATTTGGGACCAAAAGATGAATTATGGAAGGCTAGATATTTCATGAAAATTTGGGGCAAGAAGTGAAATTTTGGAAACTAGTTATTTCATGAAAATGGCCATATGTGGCCATGTGTGTGGCGTGGGTCCCTCTCACAAAATTTGGCCAAATTTGATTGTTCAATTTATGAGTGGCACATGTGTATACTTTGTATTTGTTGGGGGGTTCTTTATTTATATTGAAGGGATGACTAGCCAACATATTAGTCATCTTTTTCCAATTCAAGAAACTTGTAGAAAAAAAAGAAAAGAAAAAGGAGAGAAAGACATGGAGCATGTGCATGGTCATGTGCACATTTTTTTTTGATATAAATATATATATGGATGACTAAGTTCATCATTTTCATCACATTCCATCTCTAGAAATTTCATGAAATATGAAGAGAAAGAAAAAGAAGGAGAAACGGCCATGGATGGCCAAAAATTGTCTCTTCAATTTTGATCATGGAAAAATTATCTCTTCTAGCTTTCCTACTAATTGAGAGGTCCTCTACATCATGGAGTAATTGTTGAGGCAAGAAAAACATTCTTTCTTACAAATCATAACTCTAGCCAAGTAAAGAACAAAGTGAAGAAGGTGAGTTTTAATCCTCTTTCTATATGTTATGAAGGTTTGTTTATGTTGTAGTATGTAGAAATGAGTAGAATTTATGAAAATATGGAAGTTTGCAAAGTGGGTGTGTATATGGGTATATGGCCGTGTATATGTATTGATGCATAGGCAATATGAGTTGAATTTTATGTAGTATTCTAGTTGTGTTGTTGAAACTTGTGATGGAAATGGAAGAAAAATGGTTTATGATGGCATGAAAAATGGTTGAAAATGATTATAGGAACTTATGTGATTTCAATGTAGTTTCTATGTAATTATGGAAGTGGAGTTCTAAATGAGAATTATTATGTTAGTTGGTGAATTTGGAGGGATGCAAGTCCATATTGGCATGAAAGATTGGTTGGTAAGTTGTTATGGGGAATTTTGTGATTTTATGGAAGATTTATGTAATGATGAAAATGAAATTGTTAAGATGTGAATTATGATTATTGTTAATGAAGTTGGAGGATAAAAATGTGTTATGGATATTTATGTCGAAGATTAGAGATTTCGGATGAACTATGGTTTTGGTGGAATTTTTGTATGTTTTGTAAATATTTTGTAGAATGATATGAAATGCTTCCGAATTGTATTTGAATGATCTTTAATTAAATTATAAACATGGAAATATTGATATTGATTTGAAGGTGCAAAGTTGAATTGGAAGTTGTCGCATTATTTGGAAAAGAAGACTATTTATGCTAGAATGCGTTTCTAGTCAATTGTTGACGTTGTTGGTATTGTTGTTGGTTTGGTTGCTGCTAATTTGACCGAGTTTAAATCTCGGGGATGTTGTATGTATAGGGGAGATGCTGCCCAAATTTTTGTAGCCAAGAATTGGTTAAGATTGAATTCTTAAAACCTTATGATTAATATTTGGTAAATATGACCAAATGTAGATTTTGGACGAAACGGATTTGAAGTTGGACGAGCGTAAAGGGCGAATAAGGTATGTAAAGCTTGCTCTTTCCTTCTCTTGGCATGTCCTAGGTATGTTAGGCCAAGATTCGAGCTTTGGGGACGACTCTACCCTCGGAATCCGAGCTTCGATTTGGCCTTTTTCATTCAAAAGAGAATTGAATTAAAAATGGGTTTTGTTGAAATAAGTGCTTAAACATCCGCAGTTTGCCCAAATGATATTGGAGGGCCTAGAATCCTTTGTATATGACCTCGTAAGGCCTAATGACCATAGTTTGGGGTACGCCGCCTCAATTTGACCGAGGTGGGGCCCACGCATTCCGAGATCTCCCTATGTCGCCCTGTTTGTTATATTTGTGTGATTTTGAAAAGAGAACTTTTGACTATCGCTCCGATTATATAAATAGTTATTTTAACTACTTCATTGAGTTTGATAATGCATTTTGACACATAAGAACGATTTCGAAGGTTGTTGTCACACCCCCGACTTTTTGTGATCAAAATCTTTTTAGTACACACATGTTCTCTTGGATTCATAACAAAGTAAAGTAAAATACATAGTAAATTTTTTTCAAAATCTTTTCGTCGTTTCTCAAATAGAAGAGGGGGCTCCGTAAAATAAAAACACATCAACCGGGAACTCGTTTTTTTTTAGCCGACACTCTAGACCCACGACTCGTCCGCAAAGTCTCTAACCGTAATCATAGACCATAGCACATGTATGCCGACTCAAGACTCTCCAGGGTGAGTGGAGCTTGCCAACATTGCCGGAACATCTTCTATACCGACTTCTACTCGTACCGGGGGGTACCGCGCGGCATGAAACGCAAAGCCGCCCACAAGAAGGGGCGTCGTACGAACAATGTACTGAGTATGTAAGGCATGAATAATAACATAGTAAGAAATGTATACATGGTTAATAACCGCATAGAAACATAGAACATGTCATGTCAAGCTGTGACCTGTACATAGGGATCATATACTGCATAGAGAACATAGAACATATCATAGGATAGCAGAGTAGCCTGTGCATATGAGTGCCCCCCGGGGGCGGATGCCATGCATGCTTACTTGGTCATATCGGGTCATAGTACCGCACGAGGCGGCTCGCCCACATAGCGCCGAATACTCCAGCCCGCCATAAATCCCGCGTCCGGGCATCCCGCGTCCGGGATGATAAGCCAGCTGACCAGGTGGCAATGAAACATAGTTTCCTTCCCAATTCCCAAGTATGCATAGTTCCCATCCCCCCAACCCATGTTCATATTTAGCATGCAGGGGAGCCCAAGGAAAATCATGTACTTGTCGGAGTGACGTAAGGTCGGAAACCTCCGATCGCATTATGGAATAATCATGGTCGCTTTGTCTCACCTTGAAAGAACGATAATCATAAGGCGAGACTATCAACATAGAACATGTCATAGCATATCGGTCATTGATATAGCATACCTGACACCATCATTGTCATCATAGAATCATAGTTGTCATAGAATCATAGTCATCATAGAATCGTGGCCATCATAGGATCATAGTCATCGTAGAATCATAGGCATCATAGAATCATTGTCATCATAGAGTCATAGTCATCATAGAACCATAGCCATCATAGAATCATAGTCCCCATAGGATCATAGTCCCCATAGAATCATAGACATCATAGGATCATAGACATCATAGAATTATAGTCGTTGTTTAAGTCATAAAATCTGCAATATTGTAAAACTTAGTTTTTAAAGAAAAATGTATATTTTGGAAAACACTTGTAAACTTTTAGTAAAGAAAATCATACTTGGGGTCGAGGGTTTAGTTAAAAACAACTTTTAATTTGATAATAGGAATGATAACCAAAAACTTTTATTAGCTATAGCATGGAAATAAGCTTAATGAGCTAATAGGACGGGGTTCGAAATAGTGGGCCCGCCTCGGTCGAATGAGGCGGCGTGGACAATTTACGTATAATACGTTTCATAATGTTGCTTATGGAAGTCTTAGGGTGATCGGGTCTTATTCTTGCAAGTCCTAGGGTGTTTCGATCTTTCTTTCACTATTCAAGCACTTTTGGTTCAATGCCACTGAATGAATAGTAACTATTTTTCAATCTCGGATTTCTAGAGTTAGGGAAGTCCCCGAGACACGTATTCAAGCCTATAACATCTAAGACATGCCAAAGAAAGAAAGTGAGGCCTTACATACCTTTTTCCGCTTCTTACGCTCCTCCAAATTCAAGCTCCAAATCCGCCAAAAATCTACAAATGGTCGCATTTACCAAACCTTAGTTAGGGGCATTTATAAGTTGATTCTTTAAAGCAACACTTTGTCTGCCGAAATTTCGGCAGCATTTCCCCTGTAAATACATCGTCCCGAGAATATGGCTCGGCCCAATTCAACAACAACAACCCGAGAATGGAACTCGGCCACAATATCAACAATAAAACTACAATAGCATCTCCAAACATATTCAATTTAATTCAATAACATTTCATTCGCCTTCAAATGAACTACGTACATTCAATCTCACATTATTGATCGTTCGTTCAAATATTATTCCGAAGCCATTCAAATACGATTTAGAAGCATTCCAAGCAATCCATACATCATTCAAAGTAACCCATCCATTACCCCATGGAACCCGAAACCATCAATTTCCATAGAGACAACAATAATACATTTCTTTCCTCAAAATTCATCGACGATACTAATAATCCACTCCTTAACAACATTGTTTCCATAAATTCAAGAAAACATATTCAAATCATATTACGTTCCAAATCAGCCCATAACCATCACAACTTCCATTTGAATCATCAAACTTTCATTTTCACTACATAGAATCCATCACAACAACAACTAAAATACTAACTATCATTACTTCATTTTTTTCTACACCATGGCAGCCCACTCACGGCCACACACCATACATACATATTTCATGAATTTCATATAATTCTACATACCACAATCATCAAACTTCCGTTTCCAATATAAATTCCATAACAACAACAACAAGAATTCTACATAAAAATTAATTAACCTTGCCTACACACCACACCTACTATTTCTATAATTTTCATTCAACTCAACTTGCTCCAACACACGTAAACCTTCCATAATACATAGAAGAAGAAAAATTCTCACCTTTTCTTCAATTTCTTCACTTGGCTAGAACCTTGAACTTGCCATAAGGGATGGTTTTCTTGCTCCAACAATTGCACCACATTAAAGAGCATCCTTGACTTGGTAGAAATACTTGAAGAACATAATTTTTGAACCAAAGGATTGAAGGCTTGAATTTTTTTTTCTTTTCTTTTCTTTTTCATGCCTTGGCCGAATGGCCTTGGCACTTGTTCTTCATCTTTTTTTTTCTTGCTTTTCTCTTGAATGAACATACATATATATATATATCCTCAAGCATGTGAGGGGCACATGCCCCTCTCTCAATTTCTCTAGATTATTCTCTCTTTTTCTTGAATTTTTTTCCAAACTAAAAGATGACTTATTTGTCATCTTTTCTATTCTTTTTTTTTGTCACATGATCCATATGCCTTTCTTGGGGCTTTCATGAAACTCATGTGAAATTCCCGTTTTACCCCTCGACTTTTCTCAATATTACCATTTTGTCCCTAACCTTCCGCATTATTTCCACGGCCCATTTTGCGAATTTCTCTTTTTGCCCTTAGCCTCTCACAATATTTCCATACTAATAATAGTCATAAATAATATTCAAAATCACGACAACTCGTACATTAAAATAATTTTTGAAGATGGTCTCGCCCTTAACTTTCCACGACGACCTTGGAATTTCCAAACGTGCAATATACGGGCTATAACATCCTCCCCTTTAGAACATTCGTCCTCGAATGTTCAACTGACCTTATGGGCGTCATAATGCTCTGGGAGGGTTCCTTTTATAGCTACTCTTTTCTTTATACCCGTTCCTTATCCTTTACCTTATTTTCCTTATACTAGAACCCCTTGACCTTTTCATAAGTCTTTGATCCATGTCATAGGTTCCCTTTTTCTGATACGATCTCCCCCCCTTTTAAGGGGCTTCCTATACCATTATCCGTTTATACTTCGTCTCATGTCCTCATTCCCAATCTCAATCTACAGTAGAATAATAACAGCTTACTTGGCAACACTTGTACCATTTACTCTTGCTATCATTCGCGCTTCGGTACCCTTACTCGATTAATGCCTTTTATACCATAACTTCGATTGCTGGAATTCACATGTCCCCCCGATACCATCATATTTGAGATGTCCTACACCTTCACATATACATATATTCAATTACTACCAACTAGCCCACAAAATACGTCCAAACGCTGTTCAAGCCTATCCTAGTTTTAGGGCTGTGAGGCACTTCCTGTCTCTTCACCAAGCAAGTTTGCCTCGTCCTGCGTGTCTTCTTATGGTCTCCAACCATCCCGTATATCTTAGTTTCCCTTAGGCTACCCTAACCTCTCACGTGTCTCTTAGGTCTGAATATGTAAAATTTCTCGTAACTTCCCAGGGGGTCACCCATCGTAGAATTGCTCTCATCTGAGCACGCTTAACTTCGAAACTTCACTGAAATTCGGTATCCTAATGCTGATACTTTTACGTCCGCTTCCTCACATGGCCTTTACTACTCGATCTGAGGCCAATCAAAACTTTATAACTTTCGAGACATTTTCATAGTACGTCCTTTCTTTGAAATTACTAGTTTGCCCTTTTTAATTCCGAATGTTCACCTTTCACTTGTGTGCATAACCACTTCTTATCCTGGGCCTCCAGGTTCCCGAGGTAGTGATCACACCTTCGTCGTCGCGCCAAATCCATAACCCTTCTTGAAACATCGCATCTCGTTTATTGTCTGTTTATCGTATTTCCTTTTCACGCTTCTTTCTCTTAGACATGCCCATTCTGGTAGGGCCTTCTTTATTATCTTCACCATTCAGATCCGCACACAAAGCGCTTATTAGCAATACCTTGCGGGCTTACATATGTATACGACTCATCTCAGCCATACCGAGCCCCCCAGCTTCGGGTGGCAGAACAGAACAGCAATACTTGTCCTTGTAACTTTCCATATCACTTCTCACTTTCTTCCGTCGTAGGTAAGGCCTGCATAGGGGATTCCATTTTCCTAGGACTTGGCTCTATCGCACGATCATAGGACAGAAAGAAGGTCAACAGTTCCTAAATGCCCCGCAGCCTCCTGTTTATAAATGTGGCCGGCTTCACACCCATAAACAGGACTCTCTGCCCGGACACGACTTTGCAGACAACCCTTGGACCGACCTGCTCTGATACCACTTTGTCACACCCCGACTTTACTAGGGTGTGATGGGCACCCGACCCTATATTCGGAGCCGAGCGAACCCTCGGACTCTTAGTACACACATGTTCTCTTGGATTCATAGGACAAAGTAAAGTAAAATACATAGTAAATTTTTTTTTCAAAATCTTTTCGTCGTTTCTCAAATAGACGCAGTTTGTAAATAAGAGGGCTCCGTAAAATAAAAACACATCAACCGGGGAACTCTTTTTTAGGCCGACACTCTAGACCCACGACTCGTCCGCAAAGTCTCTAACCGTAATCATAGACCATAGCACATGTATGCGACTCAAAGAACTCTCCAGGGTGAGTGGAGCTTGCCAACATTGCCGGAACATCTTCTATACCGACTTCTACTCGTCTCGGGGGTACCGCGCGCATGAAAACGCAGCGCCCACAAGAAGGGGCGTCGCATGTACGAACAATGTACCGAGTATGTAAGGCATGAATAATAACATAGTAAGAAATGTATACATGGACAATAACCGCATAGAAACATAGAACATGTCATGTCAAGCCGTGACCTCGTACATAGGAATCATATACCGCATAGAGAACATAGAACATATCATAGGATAGCGAGTAACTCCGTGCATATGAGTGCCCCCGGGGGCGGATGCCATGCATGCTTACTTGGTCATATCGGTCATAGTACCGCACGAGGCGGCTCGCCCACATAGCGCCGAATACTCCAGCTCCGCCATAAATCCCGCGTCCGGCATCCCGCGTCCGGATGATAAGCCACGACCAGTGGCAATGAAACATAGTTTCCTTCCCAATTCCCAAGTATGCATAGTTCCCATCCCCCCAACCCATGTTCATATTTAGCATGCAGGGAGCCCAAGGAAAATCATGTACTTGTCGGAGTGACGTAAGGTCGGAAACCTCCGATCGCATTATGGAATAATCATGGTCGCTTTGTCTCACCTTGAAAGAACGATAATCATAAGGCGAGACTATCAACATAGAACATGTCATAGCATATCGGGTCATTGATATAGCATACATGACACCATCATTGTCATCATAGAATCATAGTTGTCATAGAATCATAGTCATCATAGAATCGTGGCCATCATAGGATCATAGTCATCGTAGAATCATAGGCATCATAGAATCATTGTCATCATAGAGTCATAGTCATCATAGAACCATAGCCATCATAGAATCATAGTCCCCATAATCATAGTCCCCATAGGATCATAGTCCCCATAGAATCATAGACATCATAGGATCATAGACATCATAGAATTATAGTCGTTGTTTAAGTCATAAAACTGCAATATTGTAAAACTTAGTTTTTAAAGAAAAATGTATATTTTGGAAAACACTTGTAAACTTTTAGTAAAGAAAATCATACCTTGGGGTCGAGGGTTTAGTTAAAAACAACTTTTAATTTGATAATAGGAATGATAACCAAAAACTTTTATTAGCTATAGCATGGAAATAAGCTTAATGAGCTAATAGGACGGGGTTCGAAATAGTGGGCCCGCCTCGGTCGAATGAGGCGGCGTGGACAATTTACGTATAATACGTTTCATAATGTTGCTTATGGAAGTCTTAGGGTGATCGGGTCTTATTCTTGCAAGTTCTAGGGTGTTTCGATCTTTCTTTCACTATTCAAGCACTTTTGGTTCAATGCCACTGAATGAATAGTAACTATTTTTCAATCTCGGATTTCTAGAGTTAGGGAAGTCCCCGAGACACGTATTCAAGCCTATAACATCTAAGACATGCCAAAGAAAGAAAGTGAGGCCTTACATACCTTTTTCCGCTTCTTACGCTCCTCCAAATTCAAGCTCCAAATCCGCCAAAAATCTACAAATGGTCGCATTTACCAAACCTTAGTTAGGGGCATTTATAAGTTGATTCTTTAAAGCAACACTTTGTCCGCCGAAATTTCGGCAAAGATTTCCCCAATGTAAATACATCGTCCCGAGAATATGGCTCGGCCCAATTCAACAACAACAACCCGAGAATGGAACTCGGCCACAATATCAACAATAAAACTACAATAGCATCTCCAAACATATTCAATTTAATTCAATAACATTTCATTCGCCTTCAAATGAACTACGTACATTCAATCTCACATTATTGATCGTTCGTTCAAATATTATTCCGAAGCCATTCAAATACGATTTAGAAGCATTCCAAGCAATCCATACATCATTCAAAGTAACCCATCCATTACCCCATGGAACCCGAAACCATCAATTTCCATAGAGACAACAATAATACATTTCTTTCCTCAAAATTCATCGACGATACTAATAATCCACTCCTTAACAACATTGTTTCCATAAATTCAAGAAAACATATTCAAATCATATTACGTTCCAAATCAGCCCATAACCATCACAACTTCCATTTGAATCATCAAACTTTCATTTTCACTACATAGAATCCATCACAACAACAACTAAAATACTAACTATCATTACTTCATTTTTTTCTACACCATGGCAGCCCACTCACGGCCACACACCATACATACATATTTCATGAATTTCATATAATTCTACATACCACAATCATCAAACTTCCGTTTCCAATATAAATTCCATAACAACAACAACAAGAATTCTACATAAAAATTAATTAACCTTGCCTACACACCACACCTACTATTTCTATAATTTTCATTCAACTCAACTTGCTCCAACACACGTAAACCTTCCATAATACATAGAAGAAGAAAAATTCTCACCTTTTCTTCAATTTCTTCACTTGGCTAGAACCTTGAACTTGCCATAAGGGATGGTTTTCTTGCTCCAACAATTGCACCACATTAAAGAGCATCCTTGACTTGGTAGAAATACTTGAAGAACATAATTTTTGAACCAAAGGATCAAGGCTTGAATTTTTTTTTTCTTTTCTTTTCTTTTTCATGCCTTGGCCGAATGGCCTTGGCACTTGTTCTTCATCTTTTTTTTTCTTGCTTTTCTCTTGAATGAACATACATATATATATATATATCCTCAAGCATGTGAGGGGCACATGCCCCTCTCTCAATTTCTCTAGATTATTCTCTCTTTTTCTTGAATTTTTTTCCAAACTAAAAGATGACTTATTTGTCATCTTTTCTATTCTTTTTTTTTTTTTTGTCACATGATCCATATGCCTTTCTTGGGGCTTTCATGAAACTCATGTGAAATTCCCGTTTTACCCCTCGACTTTTCTCAATATTACCATTTTGTCCCTAACCTTCCGCATTATTTCCACGGCCCATTTTGCGAATTTCTCTTTTTGCCCTTAGCCTCTCACAATATTTCCATACTAATAATAGTCATAAATAATATTCACGACAACTCGTACATTAAAATAATTTTTGAAGATGGTCTCGCCCTTAACTTTCCACGACGACCTTGGAATTTCCTCCTGTCTTGTTTGTTGATAATACATTTTGACACGTAAGAACGATTTCGTTGTAACTTGTATACCAAATCCGATAAATGCGAAGAATCCTTTGTATATGACTTCGTAAGGCCTAACGACCATAGTTTGGTACGCCGCCTAATTTGTAAATATATTTGGTCATGTCGAATATTTTTGTGATTTTGAAAAGAGTTTTGACTATCGCTCCGATTACTATAAAATTTATTTTAACTACTTCATGCATAATACATTTTGACACATAAGAACGATTTCGAAGGTTGTAACTTTTGTATACTAATTCCGTGACTATGACTTCGATGTTAGTAAATATATTTGGTCATCGAATTTTGAAGGTAACCTAATTGTTTATTTGCTCTTATGCATGTGATTTTGATATGTGACTATGACTTCGAGGTTCGGTTTGATGTTGATGTCGCCGCTCGGATTCTTGGCGCGGTAAGTGTGATATTGACCGCTGGATTCTTGGCCGCGTAAGTGTGATATTGACCGTTGGATTCTTGACCGCGGTATGTTTATGCGTGGTATTACCGCCGGGTTCCCGGTCGCGTATATGTGCATACGTGGTATTACCGCCGGGTTCCCCGGTCGCGGTACGTGTGTGTATAGGTAATATTACCGCCGGGTTCCCCGGCCGGTATGTGAATATGCGATATTACCGCCGGGTTCTTGGCCGCGGTATGTGTGTATATATGGTATGTAATATGTGATGGTTTGAGGATATGATATGTGTCGATCGGATGATACAACATGATATGTGGTAGGATGTACGATAACGTGACGTACGTTTGTGATTATTATTATTTTATTTATTATTTTATTTATGGATCGGGCCGTACGTTCCTCGGCATTCGGTTAACGTCGCTATGACATGTTCTATTCCACGTATATGTGAGTCGAAATGTTTTTCAAAAATAAGGCTAAGCATTTCGGCATTCATGATTATATTTGCCTTCTGTATCGCTTATGATGACTTGTATTTCGGATTTAAGTATCCCGGTATTTGGGTTATTATGCTCACGTTCGTATACCTTACATCGATTATGATTTCGTTTACGTACTTTTCGCTTTGCATACTCGGTACATATTCAAATCGACCCCCCTTTTCTTCGGGTCGCGTTTGCCGCGTGTACCCACAGATGAGTAGATGATGTTAGCGAGATGTTCCGGTCCGGGATTGGCGAGCTCCATTTCCTCCGAGTGCCGCCGAGTCCGAGTGCGTTTGTGTGGTATCCGAGATGTTGGTAGAGACTTTGCGTACGTGTCGTGTGCGTGATATGTCGCTTTGTAGCGGCTATGTAGCCGTATTATTATGCATTATATTACGATTTGTTGTGGCTACGGATTTTGTTTGATTTGGAAGAGATGAAAGGCGGTATGTTTTTCCGAAAATTTTTCACCCCCGTGCTTATGTTATGTTTTGTGGACCCGCATGATTATGTGTATTATGAGAGTCTACGGTTCGCCCGCCCTAGGTAAGGGTCGGTGCCCATCACACCCTATCGGATTAAGGGTGTGACACTCAACATATCCTTAAACACCTGAATAGTCCTCTCGGACTAACCATCAGTCTATGGATGAAAAGCGGTGCTAAGGTCTAACTGAGTACCAACTCTTCCTGCAACGTCCTCTAGAAATAAGAAGTAAATTGAGGACGTCAATAGGAGATGATGGAAATAGGAAACCCGTGCAATCGCACAATCTCTCGGATATAAATCCTAGCCAACTTCTCTGCATTATAAGTAACCTAAATTGGGATGAAATAAGCAAATTAGTCAACCAATCAACAAAAACCCAAACTAAATTGAACTTGCCTAGGGTCTTCGAGAGACCCACAACAAAATCCATGGCAATCCTCTCCCACTTCCACCCGGGAATGGGCATCCTCTAAAGCACACCGCCAAGTCTCTGATGCGCGTACTTGACTTTCTAGAAATTCCCACACAAGTAACAAAATCTGTAATATCTCTCTTTATCCAACCCCACCAGTGGTGTTGTCTAAAATCACGATACATCTTAATCGCCCCTGGATAAATAGAGTACCTAGAGCTATGAGCCTCTTCCAATATCAATCGAATCAGACCACCCACACGAGGATCGCACACACGTCCCTTGACCTTAAAATCCCCTCATCATCAAGCACAGCCTCCTTGGCCTCATCAATCAACACCTTATCACGAATCTTACATAACTAAGCATTCTCAAACTATTGAGCCTCCATGATATTCCAACATCCTCGCCTCAACACATGCTATGTCTGCCCAAATCTGAAATATCAAGACGCACGAGACTGTTAGCCAGAGTCTGAACCTCCAGGGCTAAAGAACGCTCCAAAGCAACCAACCGAGCTAAACTGTCCATACTCACTGCCTTTCGGCTCAATGTATTAGCTACCATATTAGCTTTAACCAGATGGAAAAGAATAGTAATATCATAATTGTGTAGCAGTTCCATCCACCTACGCTGCCTAGAATTGAGATCCCGCTGACTGAACACATTTTTAAGGCTGCGGTGATCGGTGTACACCTCAAAATGGACCCCACATAGATAATGCCTCCAAATCTTCAAAGCGAAGACTACCGATGCCAACTCTAAATCATGAGTAGAGTAGTTCTTCTCATGGATCTTCAACTGCCTAGAAGCATAGGCAATAACCTTGCCCTCTTGCATCAACACGGCACCCAAACCAACGCTGGACGCATCAAAATAAACTGAGAAATCCTTACCCTCCACGGGAAATGCCAAAATTGGGATTGTAGTCAATAAAGTCTCACAAGCATCGGACCACTGGAAAGGAACCTCCATCTGAGTCAATCTTGTCAGGTGAGAAGAAATAATAGGAAACCCTTTGACGAACTGACTGTAGTAACTAGCGAAGCCCACGAAGCTAGGAATATCGATCACCGAAGTGGGCCTCGCTTAATCCCTAATAGCCTCAATGTTCTTGGGATCAACCTAATCTCGTCCTTTGACACTATGTGGCCCAAGAATGCCGCTAAATCAAGCCAGAACTAAAATTTTGAAAACTTGGCATAAAGCTCTTTCTCTCTCGAAGCCGTTTTCACGACCCAACCGAGGGCGCGCGACGGAACCGGATGTTTTCCACCCGGCACCTCTAACATACTTATACATCACTTCTGTGAGCCACATAGCTAAATCATGCTTTTCATTCATCACCATTCTAGTCTCATCGGCAACAACACATCTATATCATCTCAACATCTATGCCCATATATAATGTACATGACCTATCAAAATAATATCCCAAAATATAGTACAAGGACAAGCATATCTAACCATATACACATGTCTACGAGCCTCTTGAAGAATACGTCATATCATATGGCTGGGACAGACCCACCGTGCCCATAAATATATACATAAAAGAATCTATACCAAAAACTGAGAAACACGAATGAAATGGAGCTCCGCTATGTAGTTCCCGAAAAATCTAGCTATGGGTCAAGTCCGTCTCTCACCACTGCGGGCATGACGCAAAGATCCACAAACAAAGGACGTCGGTACGAAGAATGTACCGAGTATGAAAGCATGATCAATATCAATGTGAAAGCATAATAGATATCACACGAGACGGCATAAGGGAGATAATAAAAGATCATCGTCATAGCACTTACTTACTTTCCATAGGGTGTTCCATTTCTATTGCGTATTCGCGTACATACATCCATATCCGTACTCATTTACCTTTCGTATCCATATTTGTATTCGTATTCATATCTCCTTTCATACTCATGTTCGTATCATATAAATAGCATATACATAGCCTTTACTTGGCGTTTACATATTCTTAACATATTCGTACTCATATTGATGTCATATACATAGTATATTCGTACTCATATTGATGTCATATACATAGCATATTCGTACTCATATTGATGTCATATAAATAGCATTTATATAGCATACCCGACTACGAAGGTTCGGTGTTTCACATACTTGGCCCTACCAAGGCTCAGTGTCACACATACCTGGCCCTACCAAGGCTCAGTGCTATCCGTACCCAACTGCAGTGGTGCGCGCGTAGCGTCATATATAGATATACATACATATTTACTATATTCTACCTGGCCATATAAGCTCGGGGTTCGCAATAGCCACTCATGGGCAGATATACATACAAGCTCATAATTTAACTTTAACTTTCTTTACTATCGTCATTCATTACATTCTATCCTTAGAGGATTACTCGTCGCACAAGAAACTTAGTACAGTCGTATCATATCAAGACTTATAAGCCTTGTAGCTTTTTGAGATAGGATCATTGAGGAATATCATAGGCTCACAGAGGGATAAATATTTGACCCAAGAACCATGCCTTATTAAAAGAAGAGTTAGTCTACATACCTTTTCGTGCAACTATTCTATCACTGGTATGTGCTTCTTCAATAAAACGTTTCTACCTTCATTAAAGTTATACTAATCATTAAAGAATGGATAGCTTAGCATTCATGACTAATTCTGAGAAAATGACAAAGATCTCCTTTATTTGTATGACTTCCTCCACATCATATATCAACTCCCAAACATCAATAATAACATTCACAATATCATCACGATAGTCTTTATTCAACTACACTATCCTTACTTCACGATTCACTTCAATTCATCCATAACCATAGACATATCTCGACAATACGTTTATTCACATACAATGTTGATTTCCATACTCTCAATATCATTTATAACATGGTCATATTCATAATGTATCAAGAATCATAACTCATTCCAAACATCTATTCAAAAGTGGCACTATTATACATTCATGACCCATTTCTTATATTCTTTTGCAATCCAAGTGCTTCAACTCCCAAATACTTTAAACAACATGGAAAAATCATAAAACTTACCTTAGAAGGTCTAGAATGAACGTTTTAGTGCAAATACCTCACTTGAGCAAAACCCTAGTTTTCCCTTCACTTGGATTTCTTGCTTTGGATGAACTTTAATGGGTTCTTATTGTTATATCCCGTATTTTGTACGTCGGGACATTCCGAGCTAACCATGAAAAGTTAAGGACAAGGCTACTCCGGATACGAGAATGAGACTTTTAACATCCGATTTTGTTTTAATGCATAAATTGCTTATGATTTTAAGGGTATGGAATATTAAAGAAAATTTGGGGTCAAAAGTGAAGTTCGGTAGTCTAGTTCCCAACGCAACAAACCGCTCCTCAATCGGACATCGAGGTAACGAGATATGGACGTTACAAGTCGGGTTGGCAGACAGTGAAACCTATTGCGCGAATGCGCCAGAGCCGGCGCGAACGCGCGAAGGCCAAGGGCCAATAGCCGCGAACGCGCCACTAAGGGCCGCGAACGCGGAACAAAATTAAAGGACTCGGTTCAAGATGAAGGTCATATTATAAGAATGTAATAATAACATATATATGACATTTGGAGACCATATAGGAGAATGTTCATATGGCACTTAACAGAAACCCTCGTCGCACGCTAAGTGGGGCTCACATCGAGTTTTATAAAGGACATATGAAGAGACATACGAGTAGTACATGAAAGGTCGAGAAAGTCCTAAGAAGGACCCATAAGCCAAATATGGGCATAAGCCTTCCAAAAGGCGATTTAAGGAAACATTTTCGACGATCCGACTTGGAGGGTAAAAACGGTATTATAAGTTTGGAATTTGGAAAAACACAAAGAATTAAAGTTGTAGATAATTGAAAGGGCTTTCCAACCATAGGTCGTAGGCCCTCACACGATATCAGGATCAAGAGTTATGACTTTTTAATGAAGGCACGGTCGTGATTATAGCGTTTTGAACGCGCCCAAAGCGGGGCGCGAACGCGCCGAAGGAAATATGTAACTCGGTGCAGAACCTAGACCGTTCTATAAAAGGGAGAGGCCCCTATTTTTCGTCCCAAACCACCCCAAACACTCCCAAAAACTCTGAAAATTCCCCAACCTTCCACCACCAACTTTTAGCCCAAAACCTGTATAATTCCCAAATTTTGGACAGGTATAGTCCAACTACAAAATTATGTATTAATAAGTTGTGGCTTAAGTTTAAGGTGAAGGAGTGAATATATATAGCCTTATTATCACAGGAAAGGTATGGTTTTCTATTTGTGTTAATATTGATTTATTTACTTAAAAAGGAGCGTAAAATTGTTACAAAATGGAAATTATGGGACAAACACCAACGGGGTGTTTATGAAGTATTTTAAAGTTGGAAATATTATGTTTAATGTTGGTATTGTTGATTGCTATTGGTTGTTGAATTGAGGATTCGGCTAGGCATATTTACGGAGATCCGCCCGGTAAATAAAGTGCTAGCCTAGAATTGGATCCCTAAGTGTGTATGACTAATGTTTGGCGTCTAATGACGTTATTGTGATTTAAGAAATAAGACGTAAGTTTGGATTAATTTGGAAGCGGACGAGGTATGTAAAGCCTAACTTTTCCTTCTCTTGGCATGTCTTGATTGTATGTAGGCTAGAACACGAGTCTCGAGGTAACTCCACTCTTAAGATCCGAGCCATATACGATTCTCGTTTCCTTCGAATGTCAATGTTCTTGATAATGTCAAACTATGGTTCATAAGTCTTTTGTATAGTTGGATTTCAAGTTTTGCATAAAGAATGTTGCTTTTAAAAGGTTTCGCAACTACGAACAATCGTAACTTTCATGGACGAGCTCGGATCGCTTCGAAACGTTCACGGGAGATTCTATAATGGATAAGGTCTCCAACTTTCATAAATGGACCCCGGATTGGTTCGATACTCCCGTGGCCCCGAGACTCTCCTTTATGTAGTACTAATGACTTATGAAAGGATTGAATAATTGTTGTCTTAAACTTCGGACGTTGACTACTTACTTCTCTAACGACTTTATAATGACGATTATGCCCATAATTTCCATAAGCTATTTCCTATGGTTTGATACGTGTCTACGAGTCCTAAAGTTCGATTTGATATGTTCTCGAACGACGTACGAAAGAAATTTGATTTGACTATCGTTTTGATTCTTAAACGACGACTCGTTTTGGATATTTATTCCGTCTTTGAAAGTGTTTTAAACTTCGGGACATAGTTGCTCACGACTCGCTCGTGCATATAGTTGTTACATCCTTCACCGAGTCCCGGCCGGTTATGTATCGTGCGCACTATGTTATTTTCCGATGCTGTGTTACGGTTCACCGAGCTCCTCACTAGAGGGACGGGTTCCATTTATATTGGTGTTATCTTGTGTTATGGCGTTACGGTAGGCTATGACGTGTTATGTGGGATATGTCGGTTACGAGATATGAAACCTTCTCGTGTGATTGTTACACCTCGTACTTCGTACGTCGAATATTCTAAGTTGGTTGCGATTTGTATGGACAAGACTTTTAATTTTTGGTTTTGTTGATTTTGTCTCAATGCATAAGTCGCATATTCATTTTTGCGGGTATGAAGTGTTAAGGGTAAGATGGGAATAAGGAAAAAATTAGAGAATGAAAGTTGGAAGAATTTGGGACCAAAAATTGAATTAAGGAAAGTTGGCCATTATTTGAAAAACCCCATAAGTGGCCGGCCACATGTGATGTGGGCCATGGCCACATGGGAGCTTATTACATGATATTAAAGGATGAGAGGGGATCATTTTCATCATTCTTTATCTCTTAGAAAAATCAAGAAACATGGAGATAGATGAAGAAGGAGAAAACGGCTAAGGAAGGAAAAAAATGGAAGACCAAGTTAACCATGGAAGAATTATTTTCTCCTTGTTTTCCTACTCCTTGGAAGGTCCTAAGCATCATGAAGTAGTTGGTGGAAGCAAGCAAAGTCTTATTGTTGTACAAGCAAGCTCTAGCCGAATAGAAAAATTGGGTGAAGAAGGTATGGTTTGATCTTCTCTTTTATATGTTATGCATGGTTGTGTATGTTGTGAAGTGTGGGAATGAAAAGAAAATCATGAAAACATGCATGTTGAGGGGCAGCCGTGAGTGTGTGTGTGTGGCCGTGTGTATGTGTGGTTGTGTAGAGGTGAAGAATTAATGGTATGTAGCATGTTTGTGTGTGGTTGTAGTGTGTAGAATTGAATGGAAGTCTTGAAAAAATATGTGTATTGGGTATGGCCGTGTGGGCTGTTTTAGTATGACAAAGAATGGATTGATTTTACTTAGTGTTTTAGTTGTTGTGGTTATGGATTATGTGATGTAAAAATGCATGGAAATCATGAAGGAGGTATGATGATGCCTTGGCCGAGAATGGGTTATTTTGTGTGCTAAGGAATGAATTAATATTGTGTGGTAATTTAGTTGTTATTGTCATGAATTCTATGATGAAAATGAAGGTTTAATGGTTTAAATGGAAGTTGGAGTCGTTTTTATATTATTAGAGAAGATAATGTGATTTCAATATGGTTTCTTGTATTTATGGAAATGAAGTTGTTAACGTGTAGATTATTGGTGTAGTTGAGAATTTGAAAGAAAGAAGCGCATTATTGTCGTATTCATTAAGTTGGAAGGTTTCGGGTTTCATAGCATATTGTTGGGATTGTCTTGAATACTTTGTGGATTGTTCGGAATGTTCTTAAATCTTGTTTGGATGGTTGTTGGTTTGGTTGTTGTTGATGAATTTGGCGAGTTAAAATCTCGGGGTTGTGCACTATATAAGAATCTTGAAATTTGGTAGATAAAGTAATGGTTTGGAATTGGATTCTTTAGCGCGTATGACTAATGTTCGATGCCTATCGATGTTATTGTAGATTTTGAGAGCGGCCGAGGTTTGAGTTTGGATTAGCCTAGGAAGCAAACCCGGTATGTGAAGCTTACCCCTTCTCTTCTTTTTGGCATGTCTTAGACGGAATTAAGGTATAACATGATATGTACCTCGGGAAATTCCATTCGTAAATCTCGAATATATTTGTGAATCGTATTTGCTTGTCTTTGTTGGCATCCTTAGTATGAATTCAAGGTTATGGTTTGTATGTCTTCGATATGGTTGAGTTTGGAATATTGTGTAAGCAATTCGTATAAGTTCCTTGATATTCGTATCTTTAACGCGGTTGAGTTATGACCCTTATGTCTTTTGTAGGATTAAACTTTTAAGGTTTCAAAAGAGTTCTATTTTCAAAAAGAATCTTGTTTTCAAAAGAGACTCGTTCCAAAACGACCTTGAAACTACGAACGTCCGTAACTTTTGCATACGACCTCGAAACAGCCCCAAAACATAATATGTAAGTTCATAAGGCATCACTCTCCCCTACCCCTCGTAGCCGGGCTCGGACGGGGGTCGGCACCCGTCCGTGGGGCCCGCGGCCTTTCTATCTACCTTTATGGATTTTTCGAAAAATTTAATATTTTCTTTAGTATGACTATTTATTTATGTATTTGTCGAGTTGGAAATAAGGATTTTATGTCCATGATTTTGATACATAATTGTGGTTTCTAAAATTCGGTTTGACATGTTCCCGAGCGAAATTCGGAAGAAAACTTGATTTGACTACGGTTTTGGATTTTCAAAGAAGAGGGTTCGTTTTGATCATTCGGTTGAGTCTGTGATGATGTCTGACATGCGTGTGGTTACTCACGATCTGCTCGTGCGTTCTGTGTTACTTCTTTCACCGGATCCGGCGGTATATGATCGTGCGCACTATGATATACTCGGTGTTATCTTTGTGTTACGGTTCCCGAGACCTCGCCATAGGGCCGGGTTCCGTTTATGGAGTTATCTTTGTGATATGGCTTATGATGTGTTGTGATGATGTGTTGTGTTCGGGGATACGGAGATTTGAAAACTTCTGGTGTTATGCTGTGTTGTGGCGCCAGATAGGGTGGCGACCACGTTCTATCCGCCGGGTCCTATGGACCGTATTTGATATGTGATGATGTATGATGATATGATGAGTTTGATCACCGATGATGAGGCAAATCCCACATCGGTTAATGTCATTCCATATGACAGATTATGATGGGTTCGGTATGAGTATGTTTAATTTGTGTGTGTCGGATGTAAGTACTTAGGTAATTGGGTTGTTATGACTTCGCTTTCTGTATTCCCTACTCCGGTTAGGACCTCGTTGATGTATGCTATGCTTTACATGCTCAGTACATATTCCGTACGGCCCCTTTCTTCGGGGCCGCGTTTCATGCCACGCGGTACCCGCGGATGAGTCGGTGATGTTAGCGATGCTCCGATGCTCACCGGATTGGCGAGCTCCATTTCCTCGGAGTCTTTGCCGAGTCGAGTGCTTTGTGTGGTGTTCGAAGTTATGATAGAGACTTTCGTGACATGTGTCGTGTGTATGAGATGTCTGTTTTGTAAGCGGCTATGTAAGCTGGGGTGTGTTTGTATGTATTACGCTACCGATGTGTTTGGCAAGCGGCTATATAAGCCGAATCTTTGTTGTGCCTTATATTATAGATTTCATACTATTGCGCATTTTATTTGGTTTGAAAAAAAAAAAAAAGGCATGTTTGTTTTCTGAAAAATTTTCATTACGTGCGTATGTTATGTTTTGTGGGCCCAGTCTGGTTATGGACATTACGATAGTCAGCGGGTTCGCTCGGCCCTAGATAAGGGTCGGGTGCCCATCATACCCTATCGGAAATTAGGGTGTGACAAAGTGGTATCGAAGCGGTGTCCGTCCTAGGGGTTATTACGCAAAGTCGTGTCCAGTAGAGTCTTGTTTATGGTGTGTTGCGCGCCACATTTATAAACAGGAGGCTACGGGGCATTTAGGATGGATACTCTTCTTTCATATCTGAGATCGTGCCATAGAGCCAAGTCATAGGAGATGGGACTCCTTACCCTGATTTGTGATTGCAGTTGAAGAATGATGCTGATAGAAGGAAGTGATTGATGATGTTGGAAGTCACGAAGTACGCAGGTAAGTAAAGGTATGAAGATGTATGTTGGGAAAGATATTGAAATTGCGATCGAAGTACGAGTTGAAGCCTAAAGGGGGAAAGTAAACAAGAAAATGTAACAGGTGTCGTTTGAGTTGGGCATACGGGGTATGTTTATAATTTGTGTATTGTTGAGGATATTGGAAGCCCTGTGTGGCTGCGATATGATGTGATATGTGCATATGCATGTTGGCCACAGTGAGGCATTGTTGGTATTTCACAACGTGCGAGGTTTGAGATAGTGACAATTATAGAGGAAACTCTGCCGAAATTTTTCCAGAAATGGAAAGAGAATAAGATGTGTGTTTGTAATACGACTTGAAAGGTCGTGCCGATAGTAAGAGTGAGATTAAGACAAGAGTAAGAAGGAAAAGTTTAACTTTGAGATCCTTATGATGTTTTATGAGACTAGTTGAACATTCGAGGACGAATGTTCTAAAGGGAGAAGGATGTTACACCCCGTACTTCGTACGTCGGAATATTCTAAGTTGGTTGCGACGAGGTATGGACAAGACTTTTAATTTTTGGTTTTGTTGATTTTGTCTCAATGCAAAAGTCGCATATTCATTTTTGCG
Organism: Lycium ferocissimum; assembly: GCF_029784015.1. Taxonomy (NCBI): domain Eukaryota; kingdom Viridiplantae; phylum Streptophyta; class Magnoliopsida; order Solanales; family Solanaceae; genus Lycium; species Lycium ferocissimum. The sequence goes on along the minus strand of NW_026722487.1, from coordinate 4,730 downwards.
GGTATGAAGTGTTAAGGGTAAGATGGGAATAAGGAAAAAATTAGAGAATGAAAGTTGGAAGAATTTGGGACCAAAAATTGAATTAAGGAAAGTTGGCCATTATTTGAAAAACCCCATAAGTGGCCGGCCACATGTGATGTGGGCCATGGCCACATGGGAGCTTATTACATGATATTAAAGGATGAGGGGGATCATTTTCATCATTCTTTATCTCTTAGAAAAATCAAGAAACATGGAGATAGATGAAGAAGGAGAAAACGGCTAAGGAAGGAAAAAAATGGAAGACCAAGTTAACCATGGAAGAATTATTTTCTCCTTGTTTTCCTACTCCTTGGAAGGTCCTAAGCATCATGAAGTAGTTGGTGGAAGCAAGCAAAGTCTTATTGTTGTACAAGCAAGCTCTAGCCGAATAGAAAAATTGGGTGAAGAAGGTATGGTTTGATCTTCTCTTTTATATGTTATGCATGGTTGTGTATGTTGTGAAGTGTGGGAATGAAAAGAAAATCATGAAAACATGCATGTTGAGAGAAACCTTCCGTGAGTGTGTGTGTGTGTGTGCGTGTGTATGTGTGGTGGTGTAGAGGAGAAGGATTAATGGTATGTAGCATGTTTGTGTGTGGTTGTAGTGTGTAGAATTGAATGGAAGTCTTGAAAAAAATATGTGTATTGGGTATGACCGTTGTGGGCTTTTTAGTATGACAAAGAATGGATTGATTTTACTTAGTGTTTTAGTTGTTGTGGTTATGGATTATGTGATGTAAAAATGCATGGAAATCATGAAGGAGGTATGATGATGCCTTGGCCGAGAATGGGTTATTTTGTGTGCTAAGGAATGAATTAATATTGTGTGGTAATTTAGTTGTTATTGTCATGAATTCTATGATGAAAATGAAGGTTTAATGGTTTAAATGGAAGTTGGAGTCGTTTATAGATTATTAGAGAAGATAATGTGATTTCAATATGGTTTCTTGTATTTATGGAAATGAAGTTGTTAACGTGTAGATTATTGGTGTAGTTGAGAATTTGAAAGAAAGAAGCGCATTATTGTCGTATTCATTAAGTTGGAAGGTTTCGGGTTTCATAGCATATTGTTGGGATTGTCTTGAATACTTTGTGGATTGTTCGGAATGTTCTTAAATCTTGTTTGGATGGTTGTTGGTTTGGTTGTTGTTGATGAATTTGGCCGAGTTAAAATCTCGGGGTTGTGCACTTATATAGGGAAATGCTGCCCAAAATTCTGTAGATAAAGTAATGGTTTGGAATTGGATTCTTTAGCGCGTATGACTAATGTTCGATGCCTATCGATGTTATTGTAGATTTTGAGCGTAGGGTTTGAGTTTGGATTAGCCTAGAAGCAAGCCAGTATGTGAAGCTTACCCTTCTCTTTTTTTGGCATGTCTTAGACGGAATTAAGGTATAACATGATATGTACCTCGGGGAAATTCCATTCGTAAATCTCGAATATATTTGTGAATCGTATTTGCTTGTGCTGTTGGCATCCTTAGTATGGTCAAGCTGTGGTTTGTATGTCTTCGATATGGTTGAGTTTGGAATATTGTGTAAGCAATTCGTATAAGTTCCTTGATGTTCGTATCTTTAACGCGGTTGAGTTATGGCCCTTATGTCTTTTGTAGGATTAAACTTTTAAGGTTTCAAAAGATTCTATTTTCAAAGAATCTTGTTTTCAAAAAGAGACTCGTTCCAAAACGACCTTGAAACTACGAACGTCCGTAACTTTGCATACGACCTCGAAACGCCCCAAAACATAATATGTAAGTTCATAAGGCATCACTCTCCCCTACCCCTCGTAGCCGGGCTCGGACGGGGGTCGGCACCCGTCCGTGGGGCCCGCGGCCTTTCTATGCTACCTTTATGGATTTTTCGAAAAATTTAATATTTTCTTTAGTATGACTATTTATTTATGTATTTGTCGAGTTGGAAATAAGGATTTTATGTCCATGATTTTGATACATAATTGTGGTTTCTAAATTTCGGTTTGACATGTTCCCGAGCGAAATCGGAAGAAAACTTGATTTGACTACGGTTTTGGATTTTCAAAGAAGAGGGTTCGTTTTGATCATTCGGTTGAGTCCGTGATGATGTCGACATGCGTGTGGTTACTCACGATCGCCGTGCGTTCGTGTTACTCTTTCACGGATCCCGGCCGTATATGATCGTGCGCCTATGATATACTCGGGTGTTATCTTTGTGTTACGGTTCCGAGACCTCGCCATAGGGCCGGGTTCCGTTTATGGAGTTATCTTTGTGATATGGCTTATGATGTGTTGTGATGATGTGTTGTGTTCGGGGATACGGAGATTTGAAAACACGGTGTTATCTTGTGTTGTGGCGCCGGATAGGGTGGCGACCACGTTACGTCCGTCAAAGGTCCTATGGACCGTATTTGATATGTGATGATGTATGATGATATGATGAGTTTGATCACCGATGATGAGGCAAATCCACATCGGTTAATGTCATTCCATATGACGTTATGATGGGTTCGGTATGAGTATGTTTAATTTGTGTGTGTCGGATGTAAGTACTTAGGTAATTGGGTTGTTATGACTTCGCTTTCGTATTCCCTACTTTGGTTAGGACCTCGTTGATGTATGCTATGCTTTACATGCTCGGTACATATTCCGTCATGACCCCTTTCTTCGGGGGGCGTTTCATGCCACGCGGTACCCGGATGAGTCGGTGATGTTAGCGAAAGATGCTCGAATCCGGATTGGCGAGCTCCATTTCCTCCGGAGTGCGCCGAGTCGAGTGCTTTGTGTGGTGTTCGAAGTTATGATAGAGACTTTGCGGACGGTGTCGTGTGTATGAGATGTCTGCTTTTGTAAGCGGCTATGTAAGCGGTGTGTTTGTATGTATTACGCTACCGATGTGTTTGGCAAGCGGCTATATAAGCCGGTTTGTTGTGCCTTATATTATAGATTTCATACTATTGCATTTTATTTGGTTTGAAAAAAAAAAACGAAAGGCATGTTTGTTTTTACGAAAATTTTTATTACGTGCGTATGTTATGTTTTGTGGGCCCGATGTCCGGTTATGACATTACGATAGTCGGCGGGTTCGCTCGGCCCTAGATATGAGGTCGGGTGCCTCCATCATACCCCATCGGAAATTAGGGTGTGACAATCTTTGTGGCGTGGCGCCAACGACATGCGAACCACCGTTTAAGAGCCCTACGCATGATTTGTATTTTTATGAGTAAGCATTTTGATATTTTGAATATTGCATTTACTTTCCGTACTTCGGTTGAGGCCGTGATCTTGTTTACTATATTTCATGCTTTGCATACTCGCACATATTCCGTGGCCGACCCCTTTCTTCGGGGGGCGCGTTTTCATGCCGCGGGGCATGCTTATTATCCGGATGATCCACCGCCTTAGGATTCTGTTCGGTGACTTGGAGCGCTCCGCGATTGTTCTGGAGCCTACGCTTGATTCGGATTCGGTTATTGCATATTTGTATATATGTTTGTTCACGGCACGGCGGGGCCCCCGTCCGGTCATATAATTTTGTTATGACTCACCAGAGGTACGTAGACATATACGCGTGGGTTATGGGGTACCACTATTCGGTCGTGTACGTAACGATTTGTGATTTGGACGTCCCCCTATGCTGTTACGACAACCTTATCGGCTTATATGTGATACTATTTTACGGAAGATTATGACGATATGTATATTTGTATATTTGTGAGCACTTCGGGGCGACGTTCCCTCTTTCCGTAAATATGTTATTTGTACACGGTATAAGTTATTCGTACGCTATTTATGATTTGGGATACTAGGTACGTACGAGTGCCAAATTCGGGCACGGCCGTAACTACGGGGTTGGGTCGTGACAAAAGTGGTATCGGAGCGGTTTGTCTCGGATTGTCTACAGACCGTGTCCTGCGCAGTCTTGTTTATGGGTGAAGCCGGCCCACACTCATAAACGGAGGTTGCGGGGCATTTAGGGAATCGGTGACCCTTTTGTCTTAGATCGTGCGATAGAGACAAGTCATAGGAAATGAGATTCTCCGTACTAACCTTTAATTTCAGTAGAGGGACGATATCGATAGAAGGAAGCGATTGACGACATTGGACGATACAAAGCACGCAGGTAAGCAAAGGTACGGAAGACATGTGTCGGCTAAGGCATTAACGTATGATTGAGATGTGAAGTCCAAATTTTCGAAAAAAAAACAAAAGTAAATAAGGAAGTGTAGCACGGTTGCGGTTCGAATTGGACACATGGGGTAAGTCCCTCGTTTTCATACCGTTATCGATACCGGGGAACCCATTCGTGATATGACATAATATGTATATATACGTGTTGGCTCCCGAGGCATTGTTGGTATTTCCTTTGTGTACGGGTTTTGAGATAGTAAGAGATATAGAGGAAACCGCCAAATTTTTCCGGAAAATAAAGGAAAATGAGATATAGGGTTGCGGTATGTTTTGAAAGGTTGTGTCAATAGTAAGGATAGAATTTGACTAAGTTGCAAGTATGGCTAACACCCGGAAAAATAAGTTAGCTATTGAGTTGGCGACGATAGTAATTAGGAGGTTGATATTGATATGGTAAAAGGAATTTAGAAAAGGCTCGCGATGGTAAGAGATGATTTAGAAGAAGTTGGCAAATTATAATAGAGTGTCATATTAAGGTACCAACTGAATTGATAGCGAGGATAAATTATGACGAGTTTATAATTAGAAGAAATAATAGTATGATTA